>NW_019384798.1:780310-786159 GCF_000671375.1 Centruroides sculpturatus | reverse complement strand
CCAAATTATTAATTAAGACGATTTTGTGTAGTAGCCGAACGTAAAAAGTTCTTAATTAATTTTAACTTAGAGAAACTCCTTTCGCCACTTGCTACAGTTATTGGTATCGTTAGCAATATTCTTAAAGCAATAGTAAGATTTAGGGCAAAATTTAACTTTGTAATTAAGCTCAGTACATTGCTTAGGCTTTCTCTTTTGTCCAAAAGCGCAGATAATGCTGAAATTTTCTCTGCTAATTCTACCCCATTTATGTCAACAGAATCACCATCAGTTAAAATGCATTCTAAATTCTTACAGTGTTTTAGTAGAATTTCTTTGGTCATGACATTTAAATCGTATATATTATATAAGAATTGAAAATAATTACTATGATTACTAAGTTGTTCAAATCTAGCATCTAGTGCATTTAGTGCTTGATTGATTGTAAAAAAAATCTATTTTATATTTTTCTTTTGGATCTTTGATGGGTTTATCTCGTGCTTCGTATAAGAAGTTGCTTTTCCTTCTAACGTGGTGTCGTGTTATTGCTGATTCAAAATTAGCCTCCACATCATTTTCGGTAGCAAGTTCTTTTGCATCAATAATAGTTTCATCGAAGGACAAATCCGATCGAAGATTCTTAAAAAATATTTTGCAGTTTTGTAAAAGATCAAGTGCAAAGGATAGATCAAAATCTTTTGTTTGCATCAACTTGCTTNCGTGCTTCGTATAAGAAGTTGCTTTTCCTTCTAACGTGGTGTCGTGTTATTGCTGATTCAAAATTAGCCTCCACATCATTTTCGGTAGCAAGTTCTTTTGCATCAATAATAGTTTCATCGAAGGACAAATCCGATCGAAGATTCTTAAAAAATATTTTGCAGTTTTGTAAAAGATCAAGTGCAAAGGATAGATCAAAATCTTTTGTTTGCATCAACTTGCTTATTGGATTAATGGAATTTAGTATTATATGCCAAATAACTAGTGAACACAAAGACTTAAACTGTTTAATACAATTTAATAAACCCGAGGCCTCGTCTCTTATTAACACATCAATATTTTTCTCACACTTACAACCAAAATGGCACCCTAAACTTTGGCGCCCCGGACAAATGTCCGGGTTGCCCACCCCTAGAGCGGGCCCTGACACATCACTTCTGGTTGCAAGCTCTTGGCACAGACAGATTATTTACACAGACATAATCAAGTAGCAAATATAATACACCAAGAGCTTACAAAGAAGCAAAAATTATTAGACATCCATGAACCATACTACAAGTATATATCACAAACAGTATTGGAAAACAACACGCACAAAATGTACTATGATAGAGCCATAATCACAGATAAAACAATTTACCACAGCAGACCAGACATCACACTCATTGACAAACACAATAAAATCACATGCATTGTAGACATAGCCATTCCAAACACTCACAATGTACAAAACACAAGCACTGAAAAAATTAGCAAGTACATAGAACTCACCCAGGAAATAAGGCATCTGTGGAGGATGGAAAGGATGCTTATCATACCTGTTTTTCTGTCCTGTACAGGTGTGATACCACACACACTACACAAAAGCCGGGAACATTACAATTGAATAGAAATACATACATAACACTACAGAAGGCCACTATATTGAATACATGCCATATTGTTAGGAAATTCCTGAATACAGACACTGACACACTTATTTAATTTTTGTTCTTGGTTGCTATGCCTTGACTCTGGTCCGGCCTAGTACACAGCCACTGGTGTGAACCGAGTATAACCCACTACACCCAACATAATAATAATATTAGAGACAAGCTATTCAGTTTGAAATATAAATATATTACAAGAATTATTGTGTGTCATGATACAGTACACAATCACGATATAGCCTACAGAAATTTAGACATCTGTATCTCTAAAATTTATAGTTAAAAATATACTTTATTGAAACACTTAATTCATTATTCATATATTTACTTTCAATTCATACAATTGCATTCTGTGAAAATTTTGTTCTGTATCAGTAATATATATAACCCAAAACTGTTTATTTGAGCAACAAAATAATTTTTCCAACATAGCAATTGTATGCTATATGAAATATTAATTTACACTTTCTATATGGAGAAAAAAATTCTTATTCTAATATACTAACAATCAGTTTATTATTTATTTATAAGAAGAATTAAATACATCATATTATAAAAACTTCAATTAAATGTAATAAAAAAAAAGGAATTTCACTAAGTATATTGATGTTATGTTAAAAAGTCTCATCATTATATATGAAATCATTATACTACAAATTTACAAAAATTAATTATAAAATAAACAAAACAACAAACTCAATAATTTTAATATTTAAATGAAATAAAAATTATGAAATAGAAAGTGTGAATTTTCAGAGGAAAAAATTCTAAATAGAGGAATTATCAGTGATTTAATCAGTAAGCTAATATCAATAAGTTAACAATACTTTTCAATACTGAGTAGGGTTTTACTCAATATTTCTATTTAAATACATTTGCTAACATCAGTTACTAATATTGAATTATCATTTTTGAATTTTCTTCGAGCTTATCCTTAAAAAGCCTCATCTTAAAAAGTAGAAAAAATGTTTTACCAAAGTGTTGAAATTGTTTTCTGGTAAATTTAAAAGATTACATATAAACTGCCCCAGATACATTTACTTATTTCTCCAGAGAAATCTTTTTTAGTAAACTTTTTAGACGTTTCAATAAAACAGGAACAACCATTAGTTGAGTGAGGATCAGCTCATGAAAAAGAATAAGCCAACTGATATTTTTAGTAGATTGTAGCAAGAAAAAACTAAAAATAAAAAATAATTGGTTTCAAATAACCATGTAACCATCTGATTTTTATAATTTTCTTGTTCTTCTCATGACCAAATATATAATTTTTAAAAATACTTACTTTTTACATTAAACTGTAGTATTAAATAATAAGAATTTGTTAATAAGCCTATTTTAATAAACTATATGACTGAATGAAAATAATATTAATTTTGTGTTTTTATTTTCGGATGAAATCGTTCAGTATGACAATAATATGAATCTTTAACCCCAATTTTATTATATTAAATCTTCTTATTAAAAAATACTCATATTATTTCTAGTAATATTTCTATTAATTCTTTGCTTTTAATTATGAGAAGAACATTATTTTGATGAAAAATAATAAAACGATCCGAAACTTATTCAGATATGTTCAAAGTATCCCTATTTTATAACTGATTAATTAATAAAAATATTTCAAATAAATTAATTTAGACAGTTTTAAAAGGATACACATTAACAATTCGTCAACTAGTGTGGAGTGCCGATTTTCTTCACATCTCATTGGCATATACACAACTAATAATGAACTTATTAAATAACATAAATAAACTTTAACAGCCATTTTTCACTAGCGTGGCTGCCTAAGACACGACTGTAAACATATCACTGAAGGCCGCCATGTTTCGATTCCAAGTGCCATCTAGAAAATTGTAAGGAAGAAAATAATAAAAATTTAAGTAATTCGCTCCAAGAATAATTTTGTAAATTGTTTATTAATATTACTATAAAAAAACTACTATGTAAAAAATTTAAAATTTAGAAAACTATATTAAATGCGAATATTAAATGTAAATTGCATGTAATTAAATATATAAAAATTTCTTCATTGTGAACCTATTATATTTCAGTTTTGCTTGCTGCAACTTATATCAGAAAGAAGACTTTTAAGTGTGCTTATCACTAGACATCCAGATGTTTAGATCAATTCATTCAGATCATTCAGAACATTTTTGAGATCGCTCGACCGGATTCGAATCTGTTTTCTCAGAGCTAGTGCTGTGCCGATAATCCACTTATCAAACCGAAATCGATATGTTTACAATATTCGATGTTTCAGTATTCAATATTCGATATTTTGGTATAGCCTATTGATACATAGAAAGAATCTCGATGTCAAGCCAAATGCGAAATTAATATTTTGGTTTAGCATAACCATACCCGGGGGGATAATCATATCTTTTCAAAGTACAGTACATTACTAATCTGTGTCCTTTTATTATACTTTATTATACTACGGTAATAAATTACTGTACTGTACTGTACCTTCTCGTTTTCCAGGCATCAGAGAATACACTCCGTTAACTCTGGCATTCGTAAACTCAGACAATCTTCACTATCCTATTAGTCCGAGTTAACGGAGTTTAGTGTAATTAAAATCTTATTAATTACAGAGTTGTATTGAAGTATTCGAAGATAATAAATATTTTAGAGAAAATACTACAATAATAATTATGTTACATTTTAATAAAAATTTGTATAAATATAGGATACTAGGAGAGCTTCGCTTCTTACTCGCTTCGCCCATTCGTTCAAGAATTTCGTGGAGATTAATCGATTTCCTTGCTTCCCCCGTGACGAAAATACGTTCGTAACGATTTTTAAGCTAAATATTTTATTAAAAAGAAGAATTCGAGAAAGTTTTGCTACTGGTGTCAGATTCAATTGTATATGAAAAAAAAACCATTTAAGGAATTTACTGCATGAAAAAATATTCTTAAAATGGATGAAAATTTTTAAAATTTTACATATCCCTGTCCATTCCAGTTTAATCATCCCTACACGTGTGGACGGAAATCATACACAAAGATGAAGGGCAGAAATTGAGCATGAGCATGTCGCAAAATCGGCTTTTGATGGGACGAAAATTCGTCGATGGCAAGGAGGTTAAGGAGTCTGAAACCGCTCTGGGAACCCGGGATCAAATCCGAACGGGAGAAGAATGTCAAGAATTTTTAATGGATGATCTGCTCCCATAACCCTCATTGCCAGAACCCATAATGGACATAGGAAAAAAATCTTAGTGCCCATAAGAAGAAAAGACAGAAAAATTAATGAATTAACGACTATCCACGGGAAAAATTTCCATATATATGTACAGTACAATGTGATCGTAGAGTCCCTCCATTGAGCCATATGGCCCACGCCCATATGGCTCGACGAGTTGTAATGTCATAACTTACTTTAACTCTTTTGACGTGCAGTCTGCCTTTGACGTCATTACTTCGTTTCTGGAAATCCTCCCGTTTTCACGCCCTCTGAAGAATGCCTTTACGATTGCACAGTATATAGGCCTAATTTTATTTTATATTAAAATAAAAGTGATCATTAAAATTTTAATTGTAAATTTAAAATTGGCATTATAACTAGATTTAAAATACATAAATATCTTTAAAATTTATAGTAATATCTCTAATCTTTAAAGATATGACAACGACTTAATCGTAATTAATAATCGCTATTAAATTTTATAAGGAACGTATACAAAAAATGTACTTTTCCCTATTCTATTTTTACTATTTTTTAATATTTTATATTGGAATTTAATACTTAGTATGCAGAACTCAAGGAAAAACTTAATTTTCCAAAAGATTCTCTATTAATTTATAACGTATAGGCAAATTATAACTTTTATTTACGCTCTATAGATTATTGCACGTGTACTCAATAGTTTCTTTAATGTTAAAAATAACGTAACCGTCAAAGAATGTTATTAAATATGATTCGCTGGCATAAAGTGGATTAAACAAAAACTAAACCAAGCAAAATTAATTCCAGAAATTTTAAATTTTTAATTAATTTTTTAATATAATATGAAATAAGAAATCTAATCAAAACTAAAATTATATTCAAATTCTGCGGGCAAAATTTAAGTTATTTAGACAAATATGCCCGCGGAATTTTTTAGATAATTCAACTTTAAACTTTATAATTAAATACGCATACCTACATTTTATTCATTATATTAATTATTATATAAATGTAAATTATTAATTAATTAAATTATTAATGTTTAAG
>NW_019384798.1:777443-780140 GCF_000671375.1 Centruroides sculpturatus | reverse complement strand
TTTTTTTTAGAAGATCTGGTTTATACGAAAAATTATTTTTAAAAAATATTTTACGAAAAGTAAAAGATTTTTGGCTTCCTAATATTAACGAAATACATTCAAATAAAATTTTCTAACAAATAAAAACAACATATAACCGAATAAATAAAATAATAGCCATTTTATTGCAGTATTAAGGTGATAATTTTCCGTTCAAATGTATTTTTTTCAAACATTTCGAAACATCAGACAAAACATGGCACCCAAATATCTGTCGTCGCCTCTCTTCAATAAAGGTTCAATAAAATACTATAGCCTGCAGTGCCATCTGTTCTGACATCAGTTAAGAATAAATATTGTCTACCATGCATTATAGACAATGCGAACTTTAAAAAAAAATTTTTTTAACATTTCTTTAAACATTTATTTGATTTAATCATAAAATTAAGTTCATATGAAAGTTTTTCAAATTTAAAATCATTGAATTATAAATGTTTCAGCTTTATCATTATTAGAATGTGTATAAAAAAAATTTTTTTTCTTTCAGGTCTTTTACGCAGAATTTAGTAAAATTTTGTGATAAAAGAAGAGTTAAGTCGGCTTTTCCTCGGGAAAAAGCTATTAGTGAAGCCCTAAAATATTTGCATTAAAAATTATATAATTTTATTAAACGTAATTTGTAATTATAAAAGGACAAAGAATCAATATAATTTAATTAAAACATTTCCCATATCAATAAAATTCTGAAACATTAATCATAACAGAATTTTTAATCATGATAATACTCATAATGATTATAGAATCATAATAGAATTTTTGAATTCTATTATCAAATTTTCTTAAAAATTTTTATAAAATACTGGGACCCACTGAAGCTCCACTCTCAGAGGGTCCCCATACTTTACAATTTCTCCCTCTCCGTAAAATATATCATTAATTTTTAATAATTTTTTAAAACTAATTAGGCAAATGATTATTGTTAATTTTATGCTTTAATTTAGAATATTTAAAAAATTTTTCTTTTCTGTTTTCTTCTCAAATTTATCTATTTCAGTATGAATATTTTTAGAAACTAAACTGTAATTAATAAATAGACTAAGCTACAAACTTTACATTTAACATCTACATTTTCATTACAATAGCTTTTAATACATTGTTTAAGGATTGTTTACTTTTAAAACATCTTAANAATATGTCTTTGAAGATCCTACTATGGCCTATGTATGCCATGTATAAATGGACATATAGAGAATTATATGTTGGCCATATATATACTTATTCTGTATAATGACACAATAGGTCATTAATTATAAGATTCAGTAATGGCCTATTATAAAAATATAAAATATATGTTTTATCACATTTTTAAACTTATCTAGAAATTAAAGGATCATAAACTTATCTAGAAATTAAAATTAAAACAGAATAGACCTAGAAATTTCCTAAATTGTATGCCTTAATAAATTAAAAAATAATAAAGATAATTTAAATTAAAATAATAATTCTAGAAATTAATTTTAATATATGAACGATTCGTCATAAAACTTTTCTTATGCATATTTAAGTAAACAAATGAATGAACTTGGCAGGACTCGAATCAGTAAATGCCAATATATATTTTAATTATCTGAAAATATAATACTCTCTATCATCAATAAAAATACATATTTTCTTAGCTTATAATAATATAAAAAAATGGATTTCCAATTTCATACATTATAAGAAAATATCAAATTTTATAAATCAATATTTTCATGGATACAAATCATTTTGTTACGTAACAGCAGAGATTGTATTTTTTTTTATAAAAAATGCAGATAAAGTAAATAGTCTAAAGACATGAATGTTTTAAGAGGAAAAAAAAAACTTCTTTTAGATTTGTTTTAATATTTCAAAAAGAATATTGATATGCAGTATAATCCTTTCTCTGCTGTTATATACAGTAGAAAGTATGTCAAATGGTCAAAAAATTAACCCCCAAAATTTTTACATTTTTTGGACTCGGAAATTTGCAAAAACATTTGGTGTTTTTCTGTATGTATGGATGTTAATGTGTGCCTTTGTTTACCCATTTTGAAGCTTAATGACTCCTGTGCCTTTTGTCGAAAATTTCTGAAATTTTGCAAGGAAGTTGGTATATTAGGGACATTAATGCTATTAAATTTTGACCTTTAACCTTGACCTTTAACCTTGTAGTTAAAGGTCGAGCGGGTAGGGAGATAGAGGGTAGTTCATGTTTCATATCTCGATGGGGTCGAATTTTATTCATTATTAATTAACACGTACAATTTTTTCTTTATAAAACTCATCTCTATCTTAAAAATTAAGTTTTTTGCCATTTTATAATTTAATACACACTATTTAGTTATAATATGAATTCCTTCTAATACAAAACATATTCTGCATTTTGTATCAATCTCTCTCTTTTTTTTTTTAACAATATGCTGATAATATTAATTAAAACCGCATTTATTATTTGTACACCTTCTAGCGTTATTATTTATTGAATTTTTATTTATTATTAAGTTTAAGTTTTGTTTATATAAGCATACAAAAATAGCAAATTTGAATTTACCAATATAGCCTATACACGAGTATATATTTGAAATGTTCTCCGACATTAAATATGTATGGCACTTTAGTTATAAATTTAACTTCAATTATATCTTCCTCCTTAAATAAAATCTATAATTGTAAATTGCTATAACTATATATATA
>NW_019384798.1:769088-777207 GCF_000671375.1 Centruroides sculpturatus | reverse complement strand
TAGTTGCATTTCATTTTAAATTTTAAAAAGAATATGCGCAATTCTAATGAATTATAATTAAAAATAGTATTATACTTTTACTTCTTAGATAAAATGTAAATGCCTGTTGCTATAACAACAAATTTTTTCTTATAGTATGTGGACAACACTTTTTCTTTTTTAAAAATTTACATGATCTATATATAAAATAAAATTGTCAGTAAAATTGGATTATATATATTTATTCATGTATTCATGAAATATATATCTAAAAATTTCTTATTTAAATGAAAATATTTTAATAAATTCACTTTTAATTCTCGAAAACTACGTAATGTCTACATTATTTTGAAACATTCATAGAAAAAATTAATATTGGGAGACATTTTATTGAAAAATTCAGTAAATATAAATCATAAAACTAAGAAAATAAATCATTAAAAATCATTTTATATGCGTTTAATTTGTCAACTAAAATAATATTTTATAACTTACAAAAAATGCTTTCCTTTATAAATATTTCAAAATTTATTGTTTGGAACGATTTTCTTTTAAAATATTACAATATTTATTAATTTATTCATTTATTTTATAATTTAATTCTAACTGTTTGTATATAACTGAAGTTTTGTGATGAAAGAACTTATCTACACACTTTATAATTTGAAATAATTTATTGTAAAAAGCCGAGACAATTATTTTTTTATGTAATTCTAAAAATATAATATATTATTTATATTTATTTTAATATTATGCATTGATATAAGCGAATTATTTTGTAAAAATAATAAATAAAATGTATGTTTTTTTTATAGTTTACGAATTTATGTTAACGAAAATCTTAGAATCTAGGGAAATTTTTTATTTTCTTTTCCTTAAAAACTCTTTAAAAATATTTTAAAAATGATGCAAAGTAAGTTTTTTTTAAATCAAACTTGAATCGTGAACTAGCATTAATTAACCTTATATTTTTTATTATTTGTAGCAAATAATACAATTTCATGCTTTGTAATTAGTAAATAATAATGCAAGTTGAATAATTAATCCAAGTTTTTCCAGTTAAAAGTTTATTGAATGTCAAATATAGCTGATATTGAATTTGTATTTTAATCATTCAGTATACATCATAAATGATTTATACTATATTTTTTCCTTTACTTGCTGGAAAAAATATGCTGTAAAATATGATAATTCGTTAATTCTTATAAATATATTTTGTCTATTCGCATTATATTTTAAAGTATAAAGGCTTAAACATGCTTATAACATCCAGACCCTATTACATACATATTTTGAAGCTTATAATGTTCAGTTAATATGTCTTTGAAGATCCTACTATGGCCTATGTATGCCATGTATAAATGGACATATAGAGAATTATATGTTGGCCATATATATACTTATTCTGTATAATGACACAATAGGTCATTAATTATAAGATTCAGTAATGGCCTATTATAAAAATATAAAATATATGTTTTATCACATTTTTAAACTTATCTAGAAATTAAAGGATCATAAACTTATCTAGAAATTAAAATTAAAACAGAATAGACCTAGAAATTTCCTAAATTGTATGCCTTAATAAATTAAAAAATAATAAAGATAATTTAAATTAAAATAATAATTCTAGAAATTAATTTTAATATATGAACGATTCGTCATAAAACTTTTCTTATGCATATTTAAGTAAACAAATGAATGAACTTGGCAGGACTCGAATCAGTAAATGCCAATATATATTTTAATTATCTGAAAATATAATACTCTCTATCATCAATAAAAATACATATTTTCTTAGCTTATAATAATATAAAAAATGGATTTCCAATTTCATACATTATAAGAAAATATCAAATTTTATAAATCAATATTTTCATGGATACAAATCATTTTGTTACGTAACAGCAGAGATTGTATTTTTTTTTTAATAAAAAATGCAGATAAAGTAAATAATGAAAAGATGGAAAAAATATGGAAACGATTCCTCTATCCAAGAAAATTAATTAAAAATCTTTAAAGAATCTAGCTTAAGATATACTGTAAATCCATATTACATGAATTATGTTCTTCATTTTGCTTTTTGTTTGGATCTGTATCAAATTATTATTTCAGCAACCCAATAGTGCTGTTTTTCCCAAACAGAAGTAGTGATAAGTTTGGGAAAAAACAGCACTATTGGGTTGCTGAAGTAATAAGATGAATTATGTTATTTTATTTATTTATATATACCATTATATAACGAAATAAAACGACATAAGCTGTAATTGTATATACAGTAGTATACAACATATAATAGAGTCTATATATAGTTTTTACCACGTCTCACCTAGTTTTATCATATATATATATGGTAAAATTGGGTGAGACGTCTATACTTTTTATCGACGCATATAACTCTCTTAACTGTGGGTTACAGAAGAAATAAACGCATAACGCATATACAGCCAAGTGTTATCTTTTAATAAAAGTGAATAAAGTTAAATAAAAACTCGACGTATCATAGTCTGACAATATATATCATCGTATCATAGTAGTAGACAAAATGATACTTTGGGCATCTATCCCATCCTCTGGGAAAGTTGCCTAATGTTTTAATATTATAATGTGTGTTTTTTTTTTTTTTTTGGTACCTAATATTGACTTTTATTTGATCCAAAAGCTCTCTTTGCTAAATTGCTATCTTTAAATTTTCAGCAAAGAGTACGATATTTAATGTTAAATTCTTTGCTTGATAGCCATTTAGATGATTGGTATATACTGTTTCCACTGGAAGAACTAAGTCCTTTTCGGCCCATTTTATTCTATAGGAACCAGTTTCCATTCTTTTGTGTTCAGTAGGCATCTAAAATTTATAAATTTAATTAAGTTTATAATAAAATATTTCAGAAAAAGTACTCATCTCTCCTTAAATCCACTAAGCATCTCACACAAATCATATGGGAGAGATGTCTATTTCTAATATTTTTAGAATAAAATTATTAGGAGAGTCCCTGGCTTCGATTATAATACAAGTTCTTTCACACGAAATATAGCATAAACATATTTGAATTTCATAACCTTTCAAATAAATGTGAATGTCGCAAAAAAAGTCAACCTCTAGGCATCTCACCCGCTTTTATTCTATACATGTAGAGAAAGAGAGAGAGAGAGGGGGGGTGCAAATTTTTATCATGTATGTGACATTTATATCGAAATAATTGAATATATAAGCTAAATAAAATAAATTTCTGATTATTATATAGAGATATCTGGCTATACAGTTTTCATATATGCAACGATTTGTTCATTTAAATCAAGTTCAGATAGTTAAGGCATCATTGCGCAAATATTTTAATCAAAAATAATAAAAATATGAATAAATTTTATTAATTTTTTTAAAAATAAAATAATAAATTAAATAATTTTATATAAAAATATTGATTTAATAAGTAGTCCTACCCTGTTAGATTTTTAATATAGAATAACATGCATTTATCATATTTCATAATTATTTAGTATAATCTTGTCGCTTGATTATATTTTATTTATTAAAAAGGGCGAATAATAAATCAAATATGTTGAGAAAAGTGTCAAAGTATCCATTCATTTCCGTAAACGAATTATATAATTTATTATCAAGTACTTATTATACATCATCAATGAACATTTATAAATTAATTTCGGATTTATGTATGAGAGAAATAGAAAATATTGATAGCAATTTATTGCAGACATTTATATCAATTTTCTTAACATAGAAGAATATCTTACCGATGATATATTTTTACTATAGATTTACTTTGAAAGAGTAAATTAAATTAATCATTTAATTCTCGTCGTGTTTTATTAGCTGTTGCGCAAGTGTTTATAGAATTAAATTCGATTTTATATTATTAATACAAAAATGTAATCAACCTTTTTTTGTGGACAAATAGTTGAAGAATATTCTGCTACTATCACAAAAGCAATCATCAGCTTTTAATAGTAAATATCAAAGAGAAAAAGTACACAAAAAGTAGAAATATAGAGGGAAAAAAATAAAGATTTTACAATAGAATTTTTGAAAATAAGATCAAATTTAGCAAAATTAAATTTTTTTGTGTTGCTAGAAATATTAAAAGTTATAATGGTAAATCAAAATTAAGCTTCCAAAGGTAGTAACTAAAACTAGAATTACCCAGTTGAAACAATTTAACGTTAAGGAAGTAAAGAAAAAAAAATAACCTATAATTAAAGTGTCCAACAGAAGTTAAACTTTAAAAGAGTGATAGATACAGAGCAAAGTTTTCTAAATGTTTCAATGAGATCCTTTTCTGATTTCGTTAAAAATACTATTATGTTAACAGCCTACTAAAATATTCATAAATACATTAGCATTATTTTAATTTACATAATGTATTTAAGTTTAATGCCCTTCCACGTGTTAAATTTAAGCATAAATATTTGTTTAATGTTTATATTAGTACATTTTAGTTATAACATTGCTGACCGTTTAAAAATAATTTAAACTCCATACGCCGGAGGCAACACTTTAGTTGTGCAATCTTCTTTTAAAGAAAATAATAGTAGTAAATTTCCTTTATTTTCTTTTGTACTTGTATTTTTGGCAGTCACAGGTTTTAAAATTTTATTGTTTCTAAGAATTTATGAGAGACGAAAGTTATTTAATTTGTATAAAATATTAACAGTCCTCAAGAAGACAAGTGAATTAATTTCAAAAGCTTTTTACAAAGTGTTTGTTAATTTATAAATTTATTACTAAATTATATTAAAGGTAGACGGAAACTAATCTAGGAATGATATCCTTATGGATGTCCTATATATAACGAGAATCCAAGCTATGTTAGTGCATATGTTTAGTATAGAATTTGACATGACACTAAGGGGTTTAATTATCTGATTACAGAAATTCTAGAACAGCAACTCAATAATCTAAGCTGTACAGTTTCTAATAGCGAGGGAACGATCATCTAATGTAATATTCCACAACTCATTCACATACTATACTACCTGCACGACAACTATAGCTATTATTTACTTTTTTGCTTTAACATTTTTATAAAATTTAATGCTGTAATTAATAAAAAACGTATAAGAATTTAATATAAAACTCTCTTAAGAATAGTTGTACATTTGTAAAAAAAATAAAATAAATAAATAAACTCTATTTCAATTTTCTGAAAAAAATAAATTTCTTTGACACAAAACAGTGCATAAATTAGTTTGATTTATATTATTTAGTATTAATTTTTAATAAATTTATATTTAAATTCGAGAAAAATTTGATTAATGGCAAAATTGAGGTTTTTTTTTTTAAATTAGAGCGATGAATTCTTTCAATTAATTTTAGACATAATTTTAATAGTAATTACTAATAATAGGTCTACCTATTTGGAACCGTCATTGTTAAGATAACATTTATTTGATCAAATTTCCAGTACAGTAATTGTAAAATTAACAAACAATTAAGGACTATACAATAAAGGACAGGACGAGGAAAGACTTTTTATTCTATTGTCTTTAATTGTTCATGGATTAACAACAAAAATGTTTATTAACAATGTTTTTATAATGAAAAATTATCATTACTATTTTACACTATTATAACTTACTTCAATAACTGAAAAATATGGAAAATATTTGTCTACACACACACACACACACAGATTACACATTAACACACATATATATTGCGTATATTATACTGTATTATTATTATATATACATAAAATTGTAAAAAGATAAGTCTACTTTAATATAAAATATACTTTTTAAGTACGAGTTTATGTCATTTATTACAATTGTAAAAAAGATTTATTTTAAGGGCGTATCGCGACGCTTTCATTAGCAACCATATTGTGTTGATATGTCAAAAGATCTCAAATATAGATTTTTACGATGACATTATCATATAGGGAAATATAATATTGAAGATAAATAATCTTTAAGAAAGAGAGNATATTTCAAAATTTATTGTTTGGAACGATTTTCTTTTAAAATATTACAATATTTATTAATTTATTCATTTATTTTATAATTTAATTCTAACTGTTTGTATATAACTGAAGTTTTGTGATGAAAGAACTTATCTACACACTTTATAATTTGAAATAATTTATTGTAAAAAGCCGAGACAATTATTTTTTTATGTAATTCTAAAAATATAATATATTATTTATATTTATTTTAATATTATGCATTGATATAAGCGAATTATTTTGTAAAAATAATAAATAAAATGTATGTTTTTTTTATAGTTTACGAATTTATGTTAACGAAAATCTTAGAATCTAGGGAAATTTTTTATTTTCTTTTCCTTAAAAACTCTTTAAAAATATTTTAAAAATGATGCAAAGTAAGTTTTTTTTAAATCAAACTTGAATCGTGAACTAGCATTAATTAACCTTATATTTTTTATTATTTGTAGCAAATAATACAATTTCATGCTTTGTAATTAGTAAATAATAATGCAAGTTGAATAATTAATCCAAGTTTTTCCAGTTAAAAGTTTATTGAATGTCAAATATAGCTGATATTGAATTTGTATTTTAATCATTCAGTATACATCATAAATGATTTATACTATATTTTTTCCTTTACTTGCTGGAAAAAATATGCTGTAAAATATGATAATTCGTTAATTCTTATAAATATATTTTGTCTATTCGCATTATATTTTAAAGTATAAAGGCTTAAACATGCTTATAACATCCAGACCCTATTACATACATATTTTGAAGCTTATAATGTTCAGTTAATATGTCTTTGAAGATCCTACTATGGCCTATGTATGCCATGTATAAATGGACATATAGAGAATTATATGTTGGCCATATATATACTTATTCTAATTCAAAAAAAAAGTCTATTTTTCTTCAGTTCTTTTCGATTAATTCTGTTCTGGAATGCCTAAAGTGCCGACAATATAATGAGGGATCTTTTCTTATCATGGTCTTCTCTTATAAAATAAAAATAAAAATAATATCTGTTTAGATAATGTATAAATTTCAGTACTTTAAAGTGTAATTTTGATGGCTTTATCTGTCGTTTACTTTGTATATTTCGAGAAATTTATGGAAAATTTAGTTGCATTTCATTTTAAATTTTAAAATAAAAGCATTTTTGTGTTCCTCCGTTCTTAAATTTTAAAACTGTAGTAAAGAGGTTACGCCATGCTTCGCCACGATCCTTCGTGTTGTTTCGTTTAGAAAATCAACGGTAACACTCTAAAAAATTGAAATTCTGTAGAAAAGTATAGTGTTTAACATACATTTACGTACAGTTAAGGCATTTTAAAGATGTTTTAGATAAAATTTTCAAAATTAGCAACGTTTAAACTAATAGAATAATCGCGCACCGAAGCGATATTTAAAAACTATTAAATTCGAAATAAAACCAATTATATAATTTTAATACCAGATATTAAATATAAATCGTTTTAAGCTTCCTTTCTATTAAAAAAATAAAAATAAAGGTCATTTAAAGGTTAAAAATCGTGAATTTTCGCCACATATAGCCTATATGTAAAATCGCAGTCACGTAAAGAGCCGAAAAATGCATAAAATAGTAATAAATATAAATTTTTTAATACAAAATATTTATTTTATACTTTACTAATTAATTTTTGAGTCGGCTTCATTATAATTATAAATTTAATAGAATAAAATTACTACGCTTAAAACATAAACAATGGCTGAAGTGAATGGTATTAAATTTTCATTCTCAGCAAGAACTTAATGCCTCGAGTGATTCCTGTATATATGAAGAGGAGGAAATCTTTTCAAATCCTTTCTAAAAGTCTTTTAAACTGTGGGGGGTGTAAAATTCTGTAAGCAAACAGCTTAGTATTACTGGATATAGTGCTTAGTATATCTAAGTCTTGTCCAAGTTAGCTGAGCAGTTTAAGTGGATGTCAAACACGTTCTCTTCTTTAAATCTCATAAATGTGAATTTTATTGTTATTTCTTTACTATAAAAAATAAATAGAACAATCAAAATGAAATTTCTTTAAACTAAAATTATTTATTTTAATGCGAGAAATAAGAATTTCTCATAACGATAACAGCTCATTAAATCCTTTAGTAGCAATTAAATTAAAACTTTATAATTTTTTTCATATAAAAATATATCATTTATTACAATTGTAAAAAAGATTTAT
>NW_019384798.1:766194-768122 GCF_000671375.1 Centruroides sculpturatus | reverse complement strand
CTCCTCGACCAATTCCATTAATAGAATGCTAGAAAATGTCTACACGATATTTTTGTGTTTTTACGTATTTGGATTTGAAGGGTGTTACTGTTCATTATTGTTTCGTCTGTAAATCCCTCATTTTTATCATTGAAAACCAATCTTTCATTTTGAAATTTTCTATAGTTTCCATAGTAACATTTTTTTTTTTTTTAAATCTTCAACATCATTTTACTTATTTTAATATTATCCTAAGCTATTTTTGATATTATAATTATAATTTCGTTACGTAAGTTTGATTTATTTTGTCTAGAAACGTAGAAACTATTCAATTAATAGATAACCATCGTTAACCGTTGGACATTGTACCATTCTTCTTTATTAAAGTATAGACCTTTGAGAGACAAATCAAGAGCAGCTGTAAACAATAGTTAAGAGAAAACCCATCAAGGACCGAAAAATTTCTTACTTTACTCAACTTTTCTTCTGCAAATAATTTTATATAATAAAATAAAAATAAAAAATTGAAGAGTATATATTCTTTTTTTTATAAAATTTTTCAATTTATTTTATTACTTAGGAGATAATCTCTTAAAATTGTTTTCGTTAATGTTTATGAATAATCGAGTTAAGAAACTGTACAAAAGTTTGTTATTGTATTTAAAAACTTTAAAAAAATCTATTGAAAAAATGACTTAAAAGCGGCCGCTTTTAACCATTTTAAAGGTTAAATTCTTATTTTATAAATTAATAATAAATTTATAGTCATCTTTAATTTTTTTAACGAGTCATAAAATGGCAAAAAATCAAACTTTCGAATTTTTTTCTTTAATTTTAGAATATCAAAGAGATTTTAAATAAATCTCAATAAAATAATAAACCTTAAATTATCCTAAAGCTATTAAAAATTGGCCAATTAAATATTTAAA
This sequence comes from Centruroides sculpturatus, assembly GCF_000671375.1. NCBI lineage: Eukaryota > Metazoa > Arthropoda > Arachnida > Scorpiones > Buthidae > Centruroides > Centruroides sculpturatus. The sequence continues at coordinate 767,214 of NW_019384798.1, read as the reverse complement.
AAAAATGATATTTTTATATCTGATACGCCTTGGAGCCACCTTAAATCTAATGTAAAAACTTCACTAAACATTACAGCTCGAAGCGAATGTAAATTTTTTAGGGGGAAAAAGAATATATATACTTATTCTAATTCAAAAAAAAAGTCTATTTTTCTTCAGTTCTTTTCGATTAATTCTGTTCTGGAATGCCTAAAGTGCCGACAATATAATGAGGGATCTTTTCTTATCATGGTCTTCTTCTCTATGATACAGAATAATGAACGATGGAGTGAATGGTATCACAATGACATCACGTTTTCTTGACAACCGGATATCTCTTTATGTAACGAACCAAACGGAAACCAGAAAGCAACTTTGTATACCTACAATCGAGTTTACAACCTTCCATATGCTATTAATATAGTTTATATCAATGTGTTAAATTACCTGATGACGATGATGATGATTGGGGGGGTTGTTTAATTTGCTAATTGATATTAATTTATGTTTATACGATAAGAGTATATCCTATAATCGTCTAGTGGCTTACGTTTGTTATTATTGGTTAAATGTAAATCCTGTACTTTATCATTCGACCTCGAAGTTTGATTTGTGTGATTTATGATCTACTTCTAATGGTCGATATAAATTCTCCGTTTTGATATCATTCAATTCCTAAATGTGATTAAGTTTCAAACATAAATTTACTGTAAGTCTATACTTACGTCTCTACTAATATCAACTGAAATGAATATATTTTATCTTCTAAAAAAATTCGATTTATAATCTTCTCATCTGTGATGCTGAGAGGATAACATCTTGTGATTCTAAGAAGAGTCTATAAACTTTATAAAAAAAAAGGCTAAAAATTCTAAAAGTATTTTATTCAATGAAAACAATGGTTTAATAATTTAAATAAAAGTTATATATTTTAGATTTTTAACTCATTCAATTATTATTATTAACTTTAAAAAAATTTTAATTATATTTAAACATTTTTCATTATAATTCAGTTTTGAAAATGATTATTTATAAAAGAGA
>NW_019384798.1:752697-765925 GCF_000671375.1 Centruroides sculpturatus | reverse complement strand
TAATTCTTTAAAAGTTATATTTAAAATTATAAAAATATTTTGTTTTCATTTCGATAGAATTATATTCTCTAATAAACGTAAAAATATCTTAAAATTAAAATGATGATTCTTCATCATATTATCACTTTACCTTCATCATTGATATCAATTCTATTCCACGGATTTGTAAGGTTAAAATTTGATGATTCATTAAAATAAACTATTAAATTATGTTACTTTATCGGATCATCAATTCATCATAAATCCTATCTACGTTTTCTACGAGAGTTTCGAGAATTATCAGCATACTTTTCATTAATGCTGGTAATCATTGGATAATCTTTACTCGTATAGCTCATTATTAAAATCGAAATAACAAAGAAGAAAGATATTTTTGTGTTTTTACGTATTTGGATTTGAAGGTTAAAGATGCTGATGGTTATTAATAGTTTTTAATCACTTTAATACATCATCATCAATTCTGTTTGATTTTTTTTCATGGATTTATAAAGCTGAAAACGTTAATTCCTGATCGAGTAGTCACTTTATTGTTATTAACAATCTGTCCTACGCTCTTTTATGAATTTGTGAGATCGAAGATTTTAATGATTCATGAAAAATGGATACCTGTATCATCTCTTCATTATCATCAACATCATCAATTAATCTATCCTTTGCTATAAGTATAATTTTAAAAAATTATTATGAACGGAGCTATAAAGTTTGTTCCCTCTTACAGTCTTATAAAATACATATTTTTGGCTTTATTTATGCTGTTAAATTTATTCAAAACTTAGAAAATTATTTAATTTAATTCAGTAAATTTTCATATCGTCTTCTTTTCTTCAAAAAAAGACAATTTATAAATAAAATTAATTTTTTTGTTTTTTTTTTTGTTTTTAAAACATTACAAAATATTTTTTAAAATATTCTATATATTTTTTTATAAAGTTTAAAATTTAATTTCCTATTTAAATATTAAATTTATATTTAATATTTTACTTTATTATAAATTTTAACTATTTACCAAATAAAAAAATTTAATTTTTGAATGATATATTTCATGCACACTTACCTTATATTTTTTTGTAAAAAATGTTTTCAAACTGTAGATTTTATTATATTTGTAACAAGCACATATATATATATATATATATATATACAGCTGTTTAGAATTTATATATATATATAAATTCTAAATTGTTTACATATTTGCAACATTTTTTCTAAATATATTTACATATCAAAGAAATCTATTTCGATTCAAATATATTGTTTAATATAAGCTAGTAATACTCGAGTGTACAGTTTTATTTATTTATTTATTTATTTATTTGTAATAAATATTTAAAAAGAAAATAAATTTTAATTGGTTTATTTTACAATAAAATTGTAAAAACTTTGTAATTGAACAATATAATTTATTCATATTTTTTAAGGAATTTTTTAAATATTAAAACCTATATATTTGTAGTAATCGGAAAATTAGAAAATATATAAATGGAAAGAATATATTTTTTAAAATTGCTATTATTTTTAAATTTTTAATATCTTTAACGATAAATTTTTAAAAATTTATTATTAAAAATATTTATTCTTTAACATTTATTTTCCCTTCTATAATAGATTATATTGAGTTAAAGCATCGTGTGAGTGACCTTTTTATGAAAATAACTCCAACTCGAATTTTCATAGGCAATTTTTCGTGTAAAAATAGTACAGAAAATAATTTTAAATTCTTTTTTTTGTACATTTTAGTATATTTTTACACGATAAATTATCCGTAAAGTTCTAAGAAAAAATAATTTTTCTACAATAATGAAAATAAGACGTGTGAATGATCGATAATGTATACGAACATTTTCATGTTATCTTCCCAAAGTTTATTCACCTCTATGTATCTAGAATTTAATATTTGATAAAAATTTAACTCAAAAATGTATGTTATAATATCATATAATAATATTTAAATCGGTTTATTATAATTTAAATAATGAATTTTAAAATGCATTATTTTCTTTACGATTCTGAGTGATGCTGAAAGTATTATTAGCATTTACACATGCAAGAAATGATTTAGTTTAAGATAAATGCTCTTTGAAGGGAAGTTTTTAAAGGAAGAAAAAAAATTCCTTTCATAAAACACGCTCCAAAAATAACTACAGGATCATTGTCTCACTTTTATCGACCGCTAAAGTGAGAGAAGATAAATCGGAAAAGAGACGTCACCTATCCTAAATAAAAAGCACATATATCTGTTGAAAGAATTCTCCACCCTCTTTACGTCATCATTTCATCGTTTTATTAACATCAAACTTTAAAAACGTATAAATATATCTATTCTCGTATCGATTTACAACAAAATTGCCGCTTTATAAAAATTATGGATCCAAAAAATTAAAAAAAAAAAATTTGAATTGTAACAACGCATGCTCATTCTTATTGAATCTTTACTAAAGTAATTCTATAACCACTTTTGTGACGTAATTGTTGCTTAGCAACCACTCCAGACGTCCTCACCTGACCAGGTGAGATGGTTCCTTCGCCTGTTGTTTTTATCGTTCCTTTGTTGCTTCATGACTGGGCTTTATATATATATATATATATATATATATATATCGATTGGTGAGACGTCAATCCGACTGTACCACTTCATCCCAAAGATATTTTTCTAAATGGAAAAATTAATGTGCTATAAATCCACTTACATGTTATGGATTTAAGCAACACTATATCCTTTATGCCATTAGAACATGGATGGATAAGAATCTAAAATGGAATCTGTAAACAAGAGATAAAACTCCTCGACCAATTCCATTAATAGAATGCTAGAAAATGTCTACACAATCCAAAGATTTTTTTGGATTGTTAAATGTTTATAAATAAAAGTGGAAGGTTTTTTCCTTTAGTTTTATCCATTGCTTCACCATGAATTTTATTTTAACCATAAAATATATCGAACTTACATCCGTTAGTGTATGACACTTCTCGGTTTCTATAAACTCTCATATAAGAAATTCTTACAAAAGTTTCAAATTTAACATTAATTTTTTTTACTAATTTACTATTTTAATTAATAAAAATTTCTAATTTTTTTAATTTAAATTATTGTTTTTAATATATTATTATAATAACTAATGTTCAAATTTTAAACCTGTAATGCAAAAATCTGTAAATTTTTATGTATTTTAAATATATATATTTGTTGTAAAAATTCATAAAAATATTAAAATTTTATGCAAAATCTCAAAATTTATTTTATAATTTTTAATTTAATTTTTGCTTCAATATCAATACAGTATAGCCTATATATTTATATGCATTAATATAAAAAATTTATAAGTTTTATTTTAGATTTATGTAAATTTTTATGTTAAAATTTAATTTTTTTAATATTAAATTATGTAAATTTTGTATATAAATTTATTATTTTATGCTAAAAATATATTTCGTTTTTTATGCTTATGAAAAATCTTGCTAATTTTATTTTATTTTTAAAATAAAAGTTTACTTTACACGCATTTTCTTAAAATGCATACAAATATATATTTCTAGAGGTTATTTAATAATTTAGAAAGCTTCCAGGAAACTATAGAAAGTGTATTTTAAAATATTAAAAGAAGGTTTGTTTAAATGTAATTATAATTTATAATAATTTAAAGATTTGCAAAAAAACTTTTTGAAATTGTGAAATGATTGTTAGAAACTGGAGGATGCGTATTTTAATGTGAATAACTGGAAAAGATGAGGATTTCAATGCGGACCGCTGTGAACAACTTTAAGCCCATTTGTTTTTATAATAAACATTATAAGAATTGCATATTAAAAATAACATAACTTAAATATATATATATATTCAAATTAATACATAAAAGAAAGCTTTGTGTAATAATTCATTATAAGAAACGTAATGAAAAAATTTCTCTCATTAAATATAAAAATAAAAACACGCACAAATTTATTACAAAATTATTTAGTTTTTAATACAAAAAGACATTAAATTTTCAGTTTACGTTTTTATTTAAAAAAAGGAATTTAATATAAAAGAGTAAAGGAGATGATTAGCGAGTAGGAAGGTAAAATATACAAGATGCTGTCTATTTTTATCATATAAATGAAAATTGAAACAAATGAGAAGTTGCTTAGAACAGCAATCGATCGTCTCTCACCTCTCCAATTAAGTAGGAGACGGTTGGACATACGAAGACACGCTCTCTTCCTTTTAACAGTAACCTCCTTTGTTCAGTTGGTAGGATAAAAGATTCCGAAACGCCTTAACTCATTAATTTACCCATTTTAAATCTGAATTTAAAGAATGAAGGATAAAGAATATTGCCTCGCTACGTTCGATTGTTGAATTCTAAACAACACTCCAGATATTCGCTTAATCAGTGTTTGTGACTTCGTTCTATCTCCTTAATTAAACGCTATATATGCATATGTATGGGACTCTTTATAATTGTATAAATAAGTTTTGTAATTGTGTAAAATCCTTTAAAGATAGTGCAATATTAAGAAATGTGATGTTTGGAATGAATTTTAACCTATTTAATTTAGAACAAAAGCTTTGTTTTTCGTGACTTTTCATAGTGATTTCTGGTAAAGAATCGTTTATAAACGCCTATTTTAAAGAATACTTTTCAAATATATATTTACTTATATTTAATAAAGTTATAGATATGGTAATTTTATCATTTTTTTCATGTAATATTTACCTATTTAATTGCCTTTATATATATATATTCGTTTTTACCGTAAGTAATAGAATTTCTGAAGTAGAAAAAAACTATCAAAATCTGTAAAATTTTGTAGTAAATTAATATAGGCCTATATATAAAATTTCAGTATAATTTTAGAACATAAAATACATNTTATATCTATATATATATATATCGATTGGTGAGACGTCAATCCGACTGTACCACTTCATCCCAAAGATATTTTTCTAAATGGAAAAATTAATGTGCTATAAATCCACTTACATGTTATGGATTTAAGCAACACTATATCCTTTATGCCATTAGAACATGGATGGATAAGAATCTAAAATGGAATCTGTAAACAAGAGATAAAACTCCTCGACCAATTCCATTAATAGAATGCTAGAAAATGTCTACACAATCCAAAGATTTTTTTGGATTGTTAAATGTTTATAAATAAAAGTGGAAGGTTTTTTCCTTTAGTTTTATCCATTGCTTCACCATGAATTTTATTTTAACCATAAAATATATCGAACTTACATCCGTTAGTGTATGACACTTCTCGGTTTCTATAAACTCTCATATAAGAAATTCTTACAAAAGTTTCAAATTTAACATTAATTTTTTTTACTAATTTACTATTTTAATTAATAAAAATTTCTAATTTTTTTAATTTAAATTATTGTTTTTAATATATTATTATAATAACTAATGTTCAAATTTTAAACCTGTAATGCAAAAATCTGTAAATTTTTATGTATTTTAAATATATATATTTGTTGTAAAAATTCATAAAAATATTAAAATTTTATGCAAAATCTCAAAATTTATTTTATAATTTTTAATTTAATTTTTGCTTCAATATCAATACAGTATAGCCTATATATTTATATGCATTAATATAAAAAATTTATAAGTTTTATTTTAGATTTATGTAAATTTTTATGTTAAAATTTAATTTTTTTAATATTAAATTATGTAAATTTTGTATATAAATTTATTATTTTATGCTAAAAATATATTTCGTTTTTTATGCTTATGAAAAATCTTGCTAATTTTATTTTATTTTTAAAATAAAAGTTTACTTTACACGCATTTTCTTAAAATGCATACAAATATATATTTCTAGAGGTTATTTAATAATTTAGAAAGCTTCCAGGAAACTATAGAAAGTGTATTTTAAAATATTAAAAGAAGGTTTGTTTAAATGTAATTATAATTTATAATAATTTAAAGATTTGCAAAAAAACTTTTTGAAATTGTGAAATGATTGTTAGAAACTGGAGGATGCGTATTTTAATGTGAATAACTGGAAAAGATGAGGATTTCAATGCGGACCGCTGTGAACAACTTTAAGCCCATTTGTTTTTATAATAAACATTATAAGAATTGCATATTAAAAATAACATAACTTAAATATATATATATATTCAAATTAATACATAAAAGAAAGCTTTGTGTAATAATTCATTATAAGAAACGTAATGAAAAAATTTCTCTCATTAAATATAAAAATAAAAACACGCACAAATTTATTACAAAATTATTTAGTTTTTAATACAAAAAGACATTAAATTTTCAGTTTACGTTTTTATTTAAAAAAAGGAATTTAATATAAAAGAGTAAAGGAGATGATTAGCGAGTAGGAAGGTAAAATATACAAGATGCTGTCTATTTTTATCATATAAATGAAAATTGAAACAAATGAGAAGTTGCTTAGAACAGCAATCGATCGTCTCTCACCTCTCCAATTAAGTAGGAGACGGTTGGACATACGAAGACACGCTCTCTTCCTTTTAACAGTAACCTCCTTTGTTCAGTTGGTAGGATAAAAGATTCCGAAACGCCTTAACTCATTAATTTACCCATTTTAAATCTGAATTTAAAGAATGAAGGATAAAGAATATTGCCTCGCTACGTTCGATTGTTGAATTCTAAACAACACTCCAGATATTCGCTTAATCAGTGTTTGTGACTTCGTTCTATCTCCTTAATTAAACGCTATATATGCATATGTATGGGACTCTTTATAATTGTATAAATAAGTTTTGTAATTGTGTAAAATCCTTTAAAGATAGTGCAATATTAAGAAATGTGATGTTTGGAATGAATTTTAACCTATTTAATTTAGAACAAAAGCTTTGTTTTTCGTGACTTTTCATAGTGATTTCTGGTAAAGAATCGTTTATAAACGCCTATTTTAAAGAATAATTTTCAAATATATATTTACTTATATTTAATAAAGTTATAGATATGGTAATTTTATCATTTTTTTCATGTAATATTTACCTATTTAATTGCCTTTATATATATATATTCGTTTTTACCGTAAGTAATAGAATTTCTGAAGTAGAAAAAAACTATCAAAATCTGTAAAATTTTGTAGTAAATTAATATAGGCCTATATATAAAATTTCAGTATAATTTTAGAACATAAAATACATCATTTAATCCTAATTTTATTGCGAGCAATTTAAAAATATATTTGAAATTGTTAAAGTTTGATTTTTTAAATAAATAAAATCATATGTACAAATTTTTCAGTTTGTTATAGAATTTTCTCGGAATTCATTTATATAGTTTCAACACAATTTTATATTAAGAATAATTTAAGAATGTTTCTCTATAGCTACTGCTATATATCAAAGTAATTTTTACTCTTTTATTTATCATAGAGTTTCGTCAGAATGTAGTAGTCCTACAGTACACATAGTATATACTTATCTAACAACATATATTTTTATCTCGCAATTTCTTCTAGCTTGACCAATAGTATACAAGAAACGAATCTAGAGCCCAACACAATCTCTTCTTGTGTACACAGAAGAGAGTCTTGGTTGATAGTTTTTCGTTGACCCTTCTTCTATTGGAAATCCTTACATAGAAAAATAAAAAAAAAGATTCTCTCTCTCTCTCTACTCGTCAATGATTTATATGAAGACATCTTCATCTTATCTTTATACCATTTCAATTAATGAAAGAAGAATTAATATATTTGTCTGAAGATTATAGTATTAATATTCATTATAAATCTCTTCTTTATCAGATAATAAAGGAGTAAAGATGATTCTTATATGACAAGTTAACTCGATGAATTTCTTAGTGCATAATTCTACTTAAAGCTTAATGTTGAAGACAGTTAGAAGCCACAGAGTAGTAGGTGGTCCAATGACACTTATCGTTGCTCTCTCAGTAAATAATCCTGCTTAATCTCCTCTTAGATGAAAACTCTTTTCGGTCACATGTTAAGATAGAAGGAGAGAAAAATGTTCTCTGATATACATATATATATATAACCCAGCATCACTTGCGATAATGGAGAATAAACTATCTTCGTTTTATATAATTTATTATTATTATTTCTCTAATTTTCTTAATTGAGAATAAAATATAAAATAATTAAAAACGAAAAAACTTTAACTTAAATTTGTTTTAAACGTATAAAATTAGTTTAAGGTAAGTTTCTTTTAATAAAAACTTTATCCAAGTTTATATAAAAATATAGAAAACATATTCAAAATTAATAGTAATTTTTTTAAATATTTAGAACTTTTCTAAACTTTTCGTGAATTTTACATAAGTGAATTTTTCTATAAATAAATTTATAAAAAATTAATTTTTATAAATCTACACAGGGAGAAACAACTCTACTTATTTTGATTTTTACCTTCCGAAATTAAAAGAATTAAAATATAATTCAACTAAATAATGTTTTTTAATTACAAATAATATATACATTTTTTTTAATTTTTAGAATTTTTAAAATATAAATTTTAATAGATCTTTAACGTTTTAATATTATTGATATTTAGGCTTCAATGAGAAAAAAATTGTAGACCTATAAATTCCCACAGACGTCCGTTTGTATATCTTTTCTTAATCATGAGAACGGTATTAGATAGATGAACTTCGAGATCAGATATGGAAAGTTTAGGGTCAAGAGATTCTTTATTCTAGTCCGAAAGCCACGTGATTTCAATACAAAATTTTCCCCAGGAGTTACATAGATAACCGCATGACTCCGCTGTTATCAGGAAAAGTAGGATTTACAGGGACAATACTAATTTGAGATCGAGAGCATATATTTTAAATTAAATTTTAATATAATTTATTTTATAAGTTTCGATTCTCGATATTTGGCAATAAGAGAATATAATATTATTATAAAAATAACCTTTATACTTTCAATTAAATCTGAATTTATATTAGAAAAACTTAACTTTAAAGAATTAAAAAGCTTTTAAATCGAAAAAAAACTAAAATGTTTATTTTGACATACTTTATTTAATATCATTATAAATTATTTTTTGCAGAATAATTTATAAAATATTGAAAAAATATAAAATTATAAACAGTAAATAATAACAGACAAACTAAATTAAATTTTTCAAATACATTTATTTATGTTTACCGAAATATTAATAAAAGAAAACAAAATAATTTTGAATTTTATTTATTTACAGATATACAAATATAATCTTATACGTGTATATTCTTATATAAGTGATTCGAAAAATAACTATGTATCACTTAGTTTGAAAACAGTTTAATCTTGTAAAAATAAAAAAAAATTTCTATAAGATAATTTTATGTAAATCACAAGTTCTTTACTGTTTCAATTGCTTTTTGTATTTTGTTGTTAACAAACTTTCTAAAAAGGAAAATAAGAATAAAAAAAAGAAGCAATTGTTTTGTCAACATTATTACTGATACCTTCGAATACATTAGTTGGAAGTAAATCCAAGGTGCGAATTTTTTTACTTTTATTTTTATTCTTTTTTTTTACATGCTTCAAACACATTCTTCTATCAGATAGATTCATTTCTTTTGTGTTGTTTAATCCTCAACACGTGTTTATCGAAATTCTTTTCTTTTGCAAGATTGTTTGCACTAAGATCAAACTGCCATTTTTTTCTAATCTTATTATTTTTTTCTTCTTCTATTCTGTAAATTTTATATATACGTCAAACTCTATTTATATACATCACAATTAATTTTCGGAAAAATTTTTATTTGCAAAATTTAATCTAGATCAGTTTTATCACTTTTTGTAAAATTTACATATCTTACAATTATTGATTAGAAAATTTTTTGATTTTTTTAAAGTGTATATTATTTAAAATTGAAATTATTATCTTTTTTGGCGTTTGAATTCTATTTTTTTTATTGTTATTTATTTATTTTTTCTTAGTATATGACTTAATACATCAACAGTTGAAAAGCTTCTATGTTGACACACTCTTTATCATGTGCTTCGACTGGACCAGCATAACATGATTACACTTGTGCTGTATCTACTTCAGACAGAACAGAATGGTTCCAAATCGAATTCCAAATACCGCAATAAGCCGTAAGAACGAAATAAACATGCCCAGGGGTTATACAACAACAAATTCTATTTTATGACTAGGTTTTCGACATTCATTTTTTCTTCTATTCCACGATTTTTTATGTTAGAAATTGAAGTTAAAATGATTTCTTTTCTGTTGTGTTAGACATGTTAAAAAGTAATTTAAATCAAATTTTTATCGAGGAAAATATATTTATATATTTTAAAATGTATAAGAAGATTGACAAAAGGACGAATCTTCTTTATTTATATCCATTGGCTTGATTATTGAATAATAAGACACACGTGATGATGTAGCATTTTTATTCACGTCATTCAATAATCAAATTGTATTTATTGGTTTATTTTTTCTCTGTCGAATTTATTAAATCTAAAAAACAAATTAAAAAAGTCATTTTCTTGGATGATGCGCCCTTACAATGCAACGTAACATTACCAGAAATAGTATTATATTGATTTATCAAATTACAACAATCGAAAACGAGATAAATTAATAGAAATTTCAAAACAATGATTTCCGTCTCTTGCAGATGTTGTGCAATAACAATACATGTATATTATACTAAGTTTCGTGTCACTTTTCGGAGTCACGTGACGATGTCAGTCCAGAGACGGTTGCTAGGTAACGGGATGCTGATTTCAAATGCCTAAGACGACTGTCGTTTTATGCAAGATGAGAGAACGTTTTGACAGCCTCATCACCCAAGAGAGTGAGTGTTAGACTCGCTTATGTATAGAATAAAACAGTATAAAGTTTAGATTGGATGAATGTGTGATAGTTTTGATAAACGAATAAATAATTCAAGATCGAGGGAATCATCTCGCTCTTCTTCGTGTCACAAACTAAGAACGATCCCGAGAGATTGCAATAGTAAAATAAATAGTTATGTATTTTTCGACAAGAAATATTATATATATATATATACATATATTTTTTCCCTTTACTTTATTATCTTCATATCAAATTTGTTACCGAAAACACAACAAAATACGCAAAAGGAAAGATAAAAAAAAGTAAATATCTACTTTTTTAAAATTAAATTTAGAAAATAATAATTGGAATATATGCAAAAGAAAAATTTTATTAGTGTCGGATTTATATCTCTTCCAATTTATTTCTAGTGATAAATATATTAATAATTCTATCAGGATTTAAGAGGATAACTCTTACAAGAATTANAAAATTAAAAAATATATAATAATAATAATAATTTCTTATTAGAATATTTATAAATCGCTTTCTAAAAATTATTTTACATATAAGACCCGTTTGAAAATGGGGTGCGTTTTATACGCCGACAAACGAGTAAAAAATTATAAATTATATATAATATAATATAAAAAATATGTAAAAAATCGTTAACAATTACCATTATTAATGATAAATAAATCATAAAATAGCTTGATAATCCTAACTTGAAATGGAAGAAAAATAAGTCTAGAATATATAAAAATAATAGTAAGCTCCATTATTTTTATTTTGAAATTATATCCGACTGACAAATCAGATTTCAAGATATAATTTTCTCTACCTTAATAATAAATACGATTGAGTTTATTTTGTGTATGGTTTCATTTTTCTCCATTCAACATTCAATATCGTCAACTAACCACATTACCGGTCAGTACAATGTTACTACAGTAATAAAAAAAAAAATATGGCATTCTCCAATTTCCTTCGACTTCATTATTGTAATATAACAATACTACTACAAAAAGACAATATAATTTTAAATGTATTTATAAATATTTTACGATTTTTAATTAATTACCGGATAATCGGTAATATATTATTATCTGTAAGAGAGATAATATTGACCATACGATTAGTGAGCAGGAATTACTATAACATAAACAAGCAGGTGGTTAGTTTCTCGACATCAACAGTTTTAATAGTAAATCCAACAAACTTCTAAGTTTACAAACACAATTAAAAATAAATAAGATACTTATTAATTGTAGTTAAAAATAAATTGAATTAAAAAAAATATACATATATGTTTACAGCGATTTTAATTTGTGATATTTTTAATTATATACACTTACATTTACTGTATCTATGTATACAAAAACAATACAGCTAATTAAATTAAATATTTCAACATCAAAGTAAGTAGGAAAGCGATCTTTTCTTATTATTTTTCTTTTGTTTATCGTTATAAAAATTGCCTAATTAAAGAATATTTATTGTTTATTATATTTGAAGATGTCGGTAGATAAAAGAACAATTTTAAATATAGGAAAAAAATACATATATATATATATAAGAATTCTGATCTTTGTTAAAGAATTATGTTTCATGTTTCGATTTTTATTTATTTGTTTATTTATTTATTTTTTTGTTTAAATTAAGTTGTATCTTACGAAACTTTATTCATTTCACGACGTAAGAGGAGAGGCAACCAATCCGAATTTAGTAATAATCTCCAGGAAAAATCAATTACTTTACTTCATCCCCCCTCTACACGTGTTGCACGCAGAAAATAAAGTAAAAAAAAATTTGTATTTTTAAAAAATTTGTTTGATTTAAAAAAGTTTAGAAGCGTGTTGCGATTCTAAAAAATTTATTATATTTTTTTTTACAAGATTTTATCGCATGAGAAAAGTATCTAAAACATCAAAAAAAAAAAAATAAATCATAAAATTAGTCGTGAAACTGAAAAAATTACTTTGTTTAGTTTTGTATTTTTGATTTTTTTTTTACTTTTCTTTCTTATTTTTTTACTTACGAAATTTTTGTTTAATAATTTATACGAACTAAAAATATACATAACTTATTTCTGTTTTAATTTTTTTCATAATATAATATTAATTTAAATTGACAGATTAAGAATTAATAATTAATGTAATATCAATGGATATATTTTAAAGTATATAAATATTTTAAATCGAATTCTTTTTTTTACTTTATTATTCTTTGACTTTTACTCTATTCTCCTATGTCAATTTTAATTATTTTAATTAATTAAGTATGCATATAACTTATATAAATGTAAACTGTAAGAGTGAATAATAAATTGCAATTAAATTTTGTGATGATATATTTTTTGATAATGACGGTTTTAATTTGGAAATAAATATTTATTTTATTAATATTTCTGTCGCATTTTTAATATATTATTAACGTGATAAAAGCAATTAATATTTAATTTCAAAAATTAGGAAAGTTTTTTAGGAAGTTTATTCAATTATACATATA
>NW_019384798.1:725261-751841 GCF_000671375.1 Centruroides sculpturatus | reverse complement strand
AAAAAAAGTAAATATCTACTTTTTTAAAATTAAATTTAGAAAATAATAATTGGAATATATGCAAAAGAAAAATTTTATTAGTGTCGGATTTATATCTCTTCCAATTTATTTCTAGTGATAAATATATTAATAATTCTATCAGGATTTAAGAGGATAACTCTTACAAGAATTATAATATGTCAAAACAATAGTAAACAGCTAGTTAAATATTGTTTTGAAATGATGTATTATTCCTATCCTATTTGTTTATTCTATAAATTTTCATGAAATTTAATAAATTTTCTCATAAAAAAGAAATTTATTCAGAATTTTTAAGTTAATAATATTTAAATTATATATCTTTGTTTATTTTTAAGAGAAATTGTTTTAAGATTTAAGTGTTATCTTTCGAAAAAAAAATGTTTTTAAATAATTAAATGTATTTTCAAAAATTAGAGTTTTATTAAAAAACACAGCAAAGATTTTTTTTTTATTTTAAATTTATAAGTAATTTTTGAGTCATATTCCGTGTATTGGATTTATCTAGCCCTATATTTATTTCATATATATATAAATATCTTAGATAGATTTTTTTTCTCGAAGCAAAATGTTATTTCTTCACAAAAACAATTTCTAAACATACAACAACTGCAAAGTTGCTTTTTTTTTTCTTCTGCTTCTTTATCCACCTGGTTGCTTTTCTTGCGTTTTACTAGGTCCTATACAGGTTCGAGTTACTGTCTGCTAATCCTAGCTTACCTTAGGGAATTCCCGTTACTATGGCTACCACTCATGCTCTACCTGGGTGCGTTCGTTAAAGTTTGAACAACCTTAGTATAGCTAGGAACCGTTCAATTCACTGCGAAAGGAGCGAGGATTCGTCTTTCATAACTTCTCCCCCTTCTTTCTATCTTTAATCTCCCAATGGCGTTCCATTTAATGCTAAACGCTAGAGTAAATCTCACAATAGTAGAATATAAAATTAAATCAGCAAACTGTATAGAAATTCAATTGAATGAATATAGCATTATATGACCGTATTCGACCCTAAAAAATCTATCATTTTTTTATGAATAATTCATAATTAATTCTAAAATATTTAAAATTGTATACAATGTATATATATATATATATTGCATCACCAATAAATAAATTTCTAAATTTAACTATAAAATCGTTATTTTGTCAGTCGTTTTGCATATTGATTTAACTTTGTATGGAACTATAGAATTGTAAACAATACATTTGTCATTCGCTTCACTGATTTAATAAGGGTTGTAGATGAACTCTAACCTCTCAAGTGTCGTTTCTGGCTGTCGCAATCTGTGTTTGTGACGTTGCCAAAAATAGACCTCCGCAGTATCTACCTGCCGCACACAAGAAAACGCAAGTATTGATCACTTGATGCACCTGGTTTGTTTTTCTGCAGGTGCGTTGAATTTTACTCAACAATAACATCAAAATCTCATACGTCTAACAATAATTAACAGGAATTTATACTCAAAAAGTATTCTAACGTAAAAAAAAATAAAATAAATAAAAGCTTCATGTGAATATCCATTATCATTTTTCTTAATATGCGATTACGTAAGATGAATTACGTTTTACTCTTCATTGTTCATCTAAATCTATCCACTCATCAGATATCTTCATGAAAAAAATGATATAAAAGCTTGTTAAAAATATATTTTATTTATTTTTATTGAGTTTGTAATATTAAATTGTAATTTTTTTTCAATATTTTAAAACATATCTATCAATGTTTAAAGTTACGTTTTAGACGTTTAAAACATCCACAAATAAACTTAAATGTAATAAAATATAATTTAGAATTTTTACTATAAATTTATATTTATAAAATATATAAATTAAATTTCTAGAATTTTTCTGATTTTTATAATAAAAAAAAAAAAATCTCAGTTAAGTTAATTTAAGTAAAACGATATTTTATACTATAAAAAAAATTTTAAATATATTTTTTCTTATGTAAGCAATGTTTATCTTAGATGTCTTTTACATAAAAAAAATTAAACATATTTAAAATATAGAAAATTTTATAATAGTTTTAATTTGCTCAAATTAATTAATTCAGGTTTAAAACTTAAAGTTTAAAAATTATATAAAAGTCCTAAAATAATTTTATTTTTAACAACAGAAAGTGATAGCAAAATGATTTTTAAATGCTTTAAGTAACTACTAATTTATTTATTCTTTTTAAAAACATATTTTATTGGATAAAAGCTTTTTAATTACAAGAAAAAAAATGTTCGGAAAAATATGGAATATATTTTTATTTTCCACAAGCTTGACTTTTAGGAGAAATTTAATTATAAATATTTTAACTCCGGTTATAAGTATATTATTTTCTGTTCTTAATAAAAAAATAATAATAATAAAATAAATAAAGCAAATATTAGTCTTCTAATTAAGTTACTCGAATAATGCGCTTGACATGAGTAAGTACAGCTATTTATTAATGTCAAACCATGCGAATAATACGACATCCATTAGTTATGACTTATTATAACATCATGTATAGATGGAAAAGTTATATACAGAAACTTATTAACTGTATCTAATCAAATTCTAAATAAAAATTTATATAAATAATATATAAAAATCACTCGAATTTTTATATTTTTAAGTGAAATTATAACTATTCTTTCCTATCATTTAATATACTTTAATTAATGTTATTTTAATCTAATTAAAACAAATTTTTTTTAGTAATTATACAATAAAACTTGCCTAAAACGGAAACCTGCTTAAACAAGAAAAATATTCGGTGTCGTGAGATTCCTGTTTATACAGGTTTTACTGTATAATTAGTAAATAAATTGAAATTTAATTAATTTAAAAACATTAAAAGCTTAATAATGGTAAAGACTATACAGTTAATTTATTTTATTAATTATATAAGAATTTTAATGTATAAATAGATGTTTATTAGTAATATTAATATAAGAAATTGTTTATATTCAAAGTGTAAGATGAGAGTGTTTACATTATGTAAACAGCAATGAATATGTTGCGACTCAACGTTGATAGAAGATGCAATAAATAACGAAAACGTTAATTTAATGCGGTGATCAACATTAAATTTGATTTTGATTTTAACGTATGCAATTCAATAAATATTAATTCAACAGAATATAATCAAGTAAAAAGAAAGAATGCTGTTTTATTCTTGCATTTATATAGTCATAGTAAATAATTCAAATGCCATTTTATCACAGCATCTGTGAGAGATGCAAAAATAATTAATGCGTTAATTTAATTCAGTAAATGTAATGAACCAGAAGAGGTTTTTTTTTAAAAAAAAATATTATAAATTAGAGACTGAGTTACACCAAATTAAAAAAATTGTACTTAATGATTATAAACATAATACAATAAATCAAGTGAGTTGTACTTTAATTCAATGGCATATATATAAGGATAATGGAACAAGAGTATATTTAATAACTAACAATGTCTGTAATCGCGTAATTTATAGGTTAAACAGAAAAAAATTATGAAAATAACGTTTTTAATTATGATTTAACCAATGTAACAGATAATAAAGAAAAAAACGTTAATTCAACTCAAGAGCAAGAATAATTAAGACATTAATTTAATTTAGCAACTTTAGAAAATTGATCTTCATGTGGAGAGAAAAAAATTAAATTACATTTTTATATATACTCCTTCCGCCTTGAGGATACTAAGAGAGAGGGGGGGGGTTTACAAGACCATCGTCAATGCATCCAGGATTACAATGGGGCATTCAGGAGATAAAGGATGGATCGTGACATATCCATTCTAAATTATAAATCGTGGTAATGAAGAAATCGTCATCTTCGTAAAGTATCTAAGATGAGTGCCAGTACGTTTCAAAGTTGAATTCTTAGAAATTTTCATAGTAATGAGGATTTCAGAGAATTCAACTTGGAATTGAATTGGTACGCTTCGACTATTCTAGTTTATTTATATTTGACAATTTATTTAGGATATAAAATTTGAATAAATGATTTAAAATATATATAATTTAGATTCATTTAATTCATTCTAACAAAGGATGAAATTATATTGTTATCTAGAGCTTGAATTTTTTAAATTATTTTGAATAATTTGAGTCGATATATCAAGTGATAATAAAAATTAATAATTAATCAACGCAACTTTTTAAACGGAAAAAAATTTAGATAAAAATTGTAAATTACCATAATTATCAACAATTCTTTAAACGATGCACAACTGATTGTTATTATTATTATCTATCGATAATTAACGAAAAAAACTATTTTTTTTGGATGATTTAGACTGTTTTTTACATCAATTATAATTTTTTATAGATTATAAGCTATAGTTACACGTATAATAAACTTTATGTTCAAAATAATGGAAATAATTTGAAATTATTAATCAATTTAATAAACAATTTGGAAACTGTAAATTTATTCAAATCTTGTTAAATTTTCCCGTATTATCACAGGAAAGTTTAATCTGTAGATAAAACTTTAGTTAAAATAGTTTAATATCTGTTTCTGTATCTAACGATGTTCAGTATACAAATAACGAATAATTACAGATACTCGAAAATGATCTTTATCGGCAGATAGATCATAAATATTGATAATGATATAAATTTGCGATAATGCTAAATAAAAACTGAATGGCAATTTATCAAATTTTGTAGATAAGTGCGATTTATTATTGGAATTACTTTTATTTTTTTACAATTTTTTATACCTTTTTCAATAAGAGAACGAAAAAAAACTCGTCGATATTTTTATTGAAACACGTGTTTTTAGTGTCATTAAAATAATTTGTATAGTTTGAAGTTTGTACGTATGTCTGTTCGTGTGATTGTAACCCTTCTTTAATATATTTCCATCGGTTAAAAGTGGTGTTTAATGTATAAAAATAACTTTTATAATTAAAAAATTTGTTATTTTTTTTTTACAATAATTTAACAAGGGATGCGGATTTTTTAAAAATTTCTCTTTCTTTTCCTAATTACATCGCATCGTGAAATTGCGAGTATATAAACATAAGTTAGAGCAAAATTTATAAAATATTTTATCTGAAATATAAAGAAAAATATTTTACTTTATTGAAATAGTGTTTCCATCCCTTTGTCGCATCAATTAGTTGATGCGATGTTACGATTTCATTAATCGAAAAGACAATTTCTCTTAATAAAAATGATTTATTCCAATAATCTTAATTAATTTAAATAAATAATACCTATTTTGATCGATATCTAAGTTGAGAAAAACATTACAATGTCCGCCATTTTTGAATGAAAATAGTTTCTTCAGCATCTTTTGGAATCTTTCATAATAATGTCAGATGTATTCTCCAAAGATGAAGAGTTCTTGAGCGTGACAGACAGGCATTTATAAATTATATATATATTATAAATATTTATGTTATTTTAATCTCCTATTTTAATTTGTTAATGATTTTTTTCATATATTAACTTGGAATTGTGGCGAAATATTCAGCATGTTAATTTTAATTATATATAAATACACTTAAAAATTATACATTTATTTAAGTTATTACAAGTATTTTTGCTAAAATATCGCATTATTTGTTTGAAAAAAAAATCAAGAAATTTTTGGGAAAGCAGAAAAGAAATAAAAAAAGGAAATATTCTCCAAACCCATCAAATTTCCGATGATTCTTTCCCAGAGGAATAGATTCCAACATAGCAAATTCGAACAGTTATCCGGGTAAACCAATCACCGATATTTCGATCTCGTAACCGAAAGAAACCATTATAGATCCACTCATAAAATATCTACAAAAAATTTCGGAGTAACGGTTACGACAAATGAACATTTAAACGTTTTATAACCCTTTTTTTTACGAAAAATACTTTTAAAATGGAGATAAACTTTCTCAAAAAATTCGGTACGAAACCCGGATTTTTTTTCTGAAAAATCAACAGTTAAATACGATTTTAAAAACATACGCTTTTAATTGATTTTAATAGTTAACGAGCAATTATTTATTGTGATATTGTTATCATGCCAGGTTGCAATTTTTAGTCTTAATTTTTTTAGTAGTATCTTGCCCCTGTACATCATACTTTTCCTGTTAGCAATAGAGTCGTGACGGTTATCTATCTAACCTCTTCCAGGAGAAAATGTTTGAATTGAAATAACGAAAGTTCATGTACAGTTAATCAGGGCCTTTTGAACCTAATCTTTCTATATCTTGTCTCGATTTTTATATATCTAATACCATTATCGAGATTAAGGAAGAACAGTCATACAGATAAACAGACGGAGGACGGTGGGAATTTATAGATCTAGAGTTTTTTTTTTTCAAATTGAAGCCCAATAAAGGTAAAATTTTCAGAAACGTTAGGCCTAATAGCGAGTTTTTACTGAAAAAATGAAAGATGAAAATATTTGTTTCCCCAGAAAATTAACCTTTAAAAATAATTAATTATTGCTTTCGGATGAAAAATTAACGGCTTAAAATATATTTTTTTCCCCTTAGAAAATCGCTTTTATATAAACGAACAATAATCATTTTTCACAAAAAAACGTTTGATTTTTCATCAAAACATCTGAAAAATCAACGATTAAATATATTTCTTTCTTAGAAAAATCAGGATTAAAACTATTAATAATGCGTTTTAAAAAAAATTGGCGGTTAAAAAGCGTAAAAGAGTATTTTATTTCACAGAAAATAAATGTTTAAAAACGGAATTTCAACAATAATAATATAACATTTTCCATCTTAATACATTTTTAGTATCAGGAAAAAATAAAAATAAAAAATGGATTGACAAAAATAAGAGGAAGAAAAATTATCTTTTTATTTTTATTTACTTTTTCTTATTTCTTCGACGGTTCGATACTAAAAAATTGGAAAAATTTTCTATTTATATACGAGTTTAAATATACGAGAAAGTCGATTTATCTCTTCTTATATATAAGATATTTTGAAAGAATTTAAATTCTATATTCTTTCTTTCTTTCTGTATATAAGTATTTAAGAAATTCATTTAAAAACATATAAGCTTATATATTATGTAATTAAATATAATTTCTTCCTGTAAAAATATAATGGGATGCTTTTTTTTTTGGGAAGAAAATAACTTATTGGAAGGTTGATTTGAGCTAAATTAAGTTTGAGTAGGACGTAGTTTATCGGAACAACAGATAAGGAACGAGGAGCTTAATGAAAGGTTTTGTTCTATAGAATCCAAGACAACATTGACTTCCAGGTATTTCATGATGAAAGGGCTAAAATAACTGACTTTTCTAAGTCCCTCTGGCAAAGGAAACAAACTAAAATAATGGTTTTTGGTAAAACTCAAAATCTCTTTTTTATTAAAAAATAAAATGAAAATAATAATAATGAAAGATGAATTTCTATCAGGAAACTTTATACATAAAGGAATTGTTTATTTTACATTTTTTTTCAGAATCTTAATTAATTTTAGAATAAAGTTTTATAAATTATGAAGATAAAAATCTTATTTTTTTTCCTTCACAAATTATTAAAGAAAGGTTCATTAGTAATATCATGTTTTAACCTAAATTAAAAGAATTTTTTTTATTTGATGAAGAAAATTAAAATTAATACTTTAAATTAGAGTAAGCTTATATATATTTATATATATATATAATTATTTTCATTGTAAAAGTATTATTGGAGTATATATAAAACATACTCCAGTACATTTAAAATGCTTTATATTTAGTATTTAAATGCTTGTTTTTAGAAACATTCAACGTAAAGTTGAAAAAATTTCATTTTGTAGTAAATATTTATCGGAAATTAATTTTTAATTTAAAATTTTACAGTCGTTCTTTCGATTGAGGAACAGAATAGATTAAAGTTAGATTTTTCAAATACGTAGAAAAGTATTTATAAAGAAAATGATTGTGGCTTACTTGTATGACATGAAAGGATGTAATATTGCAAGAATTTGGTACATTCCAGCTACATATAATACGATCAAGTTTATTGTCGTGAATGGGATCAATTCATGTAGTCCAACTGTAAATCTGGGTTATAACAAGACTTCTTTCTTTACCTTCTTCAAACGATCTTTTAACACATTTTCTACTTCGGTATAATAGCAATCATATCCGATACACAATCAATTTTACGTGAAAGTATTATTTCGTATTAATTACATTAATGTATAATCATCTTGTAAAATTAGTTTATAGTTTAATTTACTCGTTTCTAATAGATAAATGAATTGAATCATTATACAATAAAGTGAAAATTTCTAATTATGTAATTGGCCTTTGGGTTTCTAGTTTATTATTAGAAGTGGAAGTCTTCGGTCTCTTTATTTCTAGTTAATTAAAATGTTGGAGTGTTAGAAATTTGTGAATAAATTTCGTTAATTTTAGACGTCAAAAAAAATTAGTTAGGTGCAATCTTGATTTAATAAATCTGTCTAAATTTAGAAATAATGGACGTAGATTTTTTTTTGAATACTTGTGCTTATTTTTTGGCTACACAACTCAAAAAATTTAAAAATGCTAAATTATTTATTGTAAATTTACATTTAATTATACAAAAAAATACAGTAATTGTATGGTTACATTAAGTTATAAAGTGTAAATACATTTANTATATTTTTTGCTGTTTAATCGTTAATTACGACCTAAAGCTTTATATATATTCTTTATTAATTCATTCATTCTAAAAGCTATTTATGGAGTTTAGATAATAAAAGGCTTATAGGAGCTATAATTATTTTTTAAATATTTATTGTATTTGTTTTTTAAAAAACAAATACAATAAATATTTAAAAAATAATTATAGCTCCTATAAGCCTTTTATTATCTAAACTCCATAAATAGCTTTTAGAATGAATGAATTAATAAAGAATATATATAAAGCTTTAGGTCGTAATTAACGATTAAACAGCAAAAAATATAATTAATAAATTAAACATAATTATAAGAATATATACATAAATATAATATTTTTAGGAACCAAGATTATATATTTTTAACATTAACTAGACACATAAATATAGAACAAATTAGTAAAACAAAAACAAAAAAAATGTTTCTAAATTAACAACTCGCTTAACAGATCTACTGTATATCACTGATAAAAGGCTTCATAAAGTTTTATAAAGATCAGTTATAGAAGAGCAGTCTTTTAACACCTGTCTAGATCACAGCAGGCGATGGAAATGAATCTTTCGTCTTAATTAACAACGACACACCTGAGCAAGACTCAGAAAATGACCTCTGACATTTGACACAGCAAGCTACACTGTTGAATGAGGGGAGGACTCATTTATTGATTTTGTCTGACTCGAATGAAAATCAAGAACTTGCTTTTCGAGACGATTGAGTCTTCATCATCATCATCTTCTTTTTCTTCTACTTTATAAACACATATACACATACACATATATTATTATTTTTTTTTCTAAAAAATTACTTTTTTAATTTTTCTTTAGTCTTCCCTTTTAATAAACTGCTTTTATTGTTACTTGAATTGACTACATAATCAGAACGATTGCTTCTCAGTTTACATGATTGTTAAAGTAACATGAGATGTTGACATTCGTTAATTTCTTTTTTTAGATGATAAATATCGTTTATTTTTAACGTTTTTTAAAATTATTTTTAATTCGAAAGTGATCATTTGTCTTCTTTTTTAAATGACTTTTCTGATTTTTTGTTTTTATCAAGAGATATTTGATATTTTCCATTAAATCAATTAAAAATATTTAAAAAATTTTTTGTTCTTGAAATAAAAGAAATCGAATTTATATTGTTTACTGTATTGTAATATAATTGTTTTACAGATATTTTTTTTTGAAAAATTGAAGATGTCTCTAAATTCTTCATTACTGTTAATTTGCATTTAAGTTTTTTGAAATTTTTTGAAGTTAATTTTTTAAAAAAATGTTTAAATTTTAATGCTTCATAAATTCATAGGTCATAAATTTAAAATTTTCCATAAATACATGGATTGTAGCTCTAATATTTCCATAAATTCATGAATTATTTCGCTACATTCGTCTCAGTTACATGAATTTTTAACTTTCATAAATACTTGAATATAATTCCCTTTTTTTCAGTAACAAAATAATTCAAAAAATAAATAATAATTATTTAATTATTTTACAAAATTTAATAAAAATTTACTTAATACAACAGCAAAAACCCAACAACAGACTATTCAACATAAATGCTTATAATAAAAAAGCTTTAAACATAAATTTCTAATTAAAAAATAATTAAGACAATAAAATAATGAAGATATATTATATATATAAATTTGAGCAAAATAATATGCGAACAACTGAAAAATATATACAATAACATAATATAGACGAAGTATTCTTCTATATATAAATTTGATAATGCCAGACATAGAAAGGAATTATTGTTTAATACAATAATTTTAACTGTATCAAACTAAGCTAAATTCAGCATTGCATAATTAGCAATTAGTATTAATTTACTGATAATAATAGCGTTAATGAATCTTACTGTCAGGTCGAATAGCAAAACTAATTTCCTCCAATGTACAATATGGCTATCATCTACTAGACCTTAAAGTCACCATCTTAATTAGAAGGATTTGAAGTGCAGAGTATAATCTTTAACAACGTTTTGCATTTAATACACGAACGAAACGATTGTCCCTCAGCAATTATCCGTTAATGTGAATGGTCATAATTATACTGTTAAATTCATTGTTATAATTATGCTATCTTTATCGGCATGAATTTATTTTAAATACTCAACTATTATCAAGATTAAAGATTATTTAACTGTTGTTAATGGTATATACTGTACATATTTTTTATTCCTAAAATTAATGATGCGTTTTCTTTTCTGTTAAATCTTCTATAAATGATTAAGCTTGTTAATAAATTACATTAAAATTTTTTAAAATAATTATATATATATATATTATTTTTCATATATTCTCAAGGAGTTTTTCTATACTTTTCAATGGTTGCTCTCTTTTATTTTTTGATAGCTTCTCATTAAGTTAATGGTTGATTTTTTTTTCATTTCTATAGATGCTTGCAATTTTTTTTTTGTTGTTAATTTTCCATTAATTGATGGATTTTTTGGTTACTTTCTCATAAAAGATTGAATTTTTTTGTCAATTTCTCATTAATTATTGGACTTTTTTTTGTTGTTAATTTCTAATAAGTGCTGAAAGTTTTTTCTTTGTTAATTTCTCATAAACGGTCGAATTTTCTTAATAATTTCCATAGGCATTCAGAATTTTTTAAAATAACTTCTCATTATCTGTTGAATTTTTGATTTTCTCGCAAATACCGAAAATTAATTCACGAAAAATTCAACCAATCAAATTTTGTTGTTAATTTTTTAATAAATTTCTCATTAATTGCTGGCTTTCATTTTGATAAATTTCTCATAAATAATTAATTTTTTTTAAATTAATTTTTCATAGTAAATTGTTATGTTTTATTATAATTTCACATAAATTCTATTTTCCATAAATGAATGATTTATTTCTACTGTTTTTATTACTTCTGAAAGCATTTTTATTATATAAATACAAGAAATCGGATATTTAAATTAAGCAAATGATACATGTTCTACTTGTTCGTCTCGGTTTTAAATGATTATTAATTGATGCAATCATCAAAGATAAATAATTTTTCAAAAAATATCATAAGATTAAGCTGTTAATAAGATTTCTGCTACTCCTTTGATACCGATTTAAATTGCATTAAAAAAAAACTTCTGAGAAAAAATAACTGAAGTGAATAATTTCAAACTGAATTGGAGATGTTCGTAACTTATAAAATTTCTCCCTCTTTGGCTAAAATATATTAAAACTTGAACAAGATGTAAACATGAAATCAACTTGTATAAAACTCTAAGTTGAACTAACTGTATGTAATATTTGGCCAAAAATCAATGTTTTCGCCTTTCAAATAATTCTGTAAGAATCTCCTTCCTTTGTAATATGTTTACGTGAATTAATTAATACTGTATAACTTGTAACTAATTAACAAAATTTAGAATGAAAGACGAAATTAGTCACGTATCATTTGAAAATCTGTATTCAAGTTCATGTATTACAATACATAACTAATGTTGAATTCCTCTTGTCTGATAAGTTTCAATAATATTTTAGGCGAAATAAATACTTCAAGAATTAAAATATATAATTTAAATGAATTTTTCGATAATATTTTTGAAAACAAAATAAGAATGTAAGAAAAAAATTGAAGATTGTATTAATTATAATTTTTTTATCACAATTTAAAGATATATTTTAAGTAGAAATTAGAAAAGAATGCAAGAAATCTTTAGATATTTATTGTTAAATTATAATAAAAAAAATTATATTAACTAAAATAATAATTAGCAGCTTAAAGAATAGGATTCTAAAACACTAATTAAATTATAATTAATTTAATTTTATTTATATCCATTTAAAAACGCTTAAAACACAAACGTATTACTTTATATAATCTAAAATATAATTCAGTAAATTTATGATTTCATTAAAAAAAGAGAGAGAGAGAGAGAGAAATTCTATCTTAAATTCGTTTTCAATTGAAAGATAGCCATCAGTAAATATGCAAAATTTAAATTTCACATGTTTATCTGACCAGCACTCTAAATGAACTTAACCAGATTAATTCAGGAAAGGAAATTTAAGTGATAAAGATATCATTTCTATCTCTTTGTGGTCCGGAAAATGGAGTGGTACGGTTCACTTGCATTCGTTAGATATCACTAAGGTTAAAGGAAAGAGAGATTTATGTAGATGTCAAGTGCAATTAGAGCACCGTGACTGAGCACCTGGCCACTTGGGTGCTGTAATCGGCGACCTCACTTCCGTTTCCTGTCTGATTTGATCATACCTCACGTCTTGAGATCTAACACTTTTCTTGGTAACGAAATTCCAATTTCCCTTACGAAAATAAAGAAAAAAAAATTTTTTTAAATAGAAATCATTTTAATAAGTATTTTTTTTTTATTTTATTTCAGAAATTCAATATTTAAAGAATTTTTTGAAAATAACCCAGACGTCAAATAAAAATCGTTTATTTTAAATTTCAATTTTTAGAATTAAAGTTTAGATAGAATAAACATTTATACGTTTTTTTAAAAATTATAATCTATATAAATTTATCGTTATTACTTTAATTTTAAATCGTTATTTGTAATTCGTTAGAAGTAAACTTTTATACTTCCTCCAATAAATTTGGACAATGTTTAAAGCCGTTAATTATAATTTATGGTTTGTTTAAATATCCGAAAGATTCTTATCTGAAAGCAAAATGATATATTCTAATTCAAGTAAAAATTATAAATCTAATTTTTTTTAATTGTACAGAATGTTTTTAATCTATATTAAGTTAAATAAATTGAATGAAAATAAGGGAAATAATAGTCATTAACCAAAAAAAATAACTAACCTTTCATTCGTATTTTTTTACTTGATCCTTTCTTGGGTGGAGTAAGAACGTCGTAATAAATATCCCACAGATTCGTGTCACATAAATCGAATATTTACTTCTTTCGTGTTTTTATAAGGAAGGAAGAAAGAAAGAAAGAACAAAAAATGAATTAATAAAAGAAAAATATTTGTAAAAAATACGTGAAAAAAATTATTATGCATAAATTTAAATCTGTAGTTTCCTTACTCATAATGCCATCTAGTTGAAAATTAAGTAATATTTTGGCTTTCATTTTGTATAAGATCATTACTTAACTGGTAATTCAAAGATAACAATGTTCGTTGGTGTGTTTCTAATGGGATAATATGACTCATTACCGGATAGTTTCCGTTTTCAGGAGATTTATATTACATCCTTATGCAAAGCTTAATTGATATATTTTTGTAATGTTAGCCTGAAGTTACTATGCTTCTTATCTTACATCGACAAATTTCTCTCAAATTCACATTAAAAGTATTAGAAAAACAACTTTTTTAAAAGTGTTTGCATCGACTCTTTGCCCCTGCTGCTAATGAATTCTGAATATCTTTTTATTTAACTAAGAATGTATTATTCATAATGTGATATACTGTTACATCTTCGTCATAATTTATTGAATTTTTTCGGTATTTTGTGGCAAAATATCAAAAATATTGTAGTACATAATATTAATATCTTTGTGAATTTATTGCTATTGTTTAATTTTGAAAATCTTTAGTATATTATTTAATTTTTAGATTAGTTTGTTGCAAGATATTGCATATGATATACTTACCGCATAGATCCATTGTGTTATAATATTATGTAAATAATTATTACAAAATGTATCTAAAAATTTATTAATATATTTCAAATTATATCTATAAATTAATCATACATTTAAAGAAATTATGAGAAAAATATTATATATTTAGAAAATATACTTCAAAATCTTACTAGAAAGAAAGAAACATTATTAGCAATCGAATATTTTTATTATAGTATTGTTATATTCATATATTTTCTTATTAAATTATTGTTAATATGATTTTGTGACTTGTTATATTGCATTTTTATCCTTAATTTCAACTATATGTTAATGTAAGTACAATATTTTAAAATTGTAATCTTGAATAAATAAATACTATTTATAGGGAATTTTCATAAGTGTGCTTTTCAAAGGCCTTATTCTTTACAAAAAGCCAGACATGTACAAAATTATAATGGCCAAGGCCTACAGATTTACAGTTTAAATGTCTTAATCAATAAAATAGAATAGGTTTGAATTATATTTTTTAAGTTATAGACCTTAATTACTAAAAGAGTTTGGATTACAAGAGTGTTAAAAAAAAATATATTGTTAGGATTACTTTTCAAATTTTCTCATAATACAAATTATTTAAAATCATTTTTTATTATAAAATTGGTAATAAAATCTATGATAAATAAAGGAAATTTTTGATAAAAAAAAAATAAGTGAAATCATTAATACCAACAGAAGAAGAGAGATGTTATCAATGTCACACGTTTAACCCGAATAGGTTCTCAGTATCAACTTTATTCAATTATCCGACCACTCAAAGCATTAAAGTAGCAACTACTTGTTCGTAAACTGTTGATCTTTTTCCCAGATGACGCTATGCAAGGCAAGCAATTAACACTAACTGCCGCAGTGGGGAGTCAGATTTACTGAATCTACACAAGAGTTTGTTCTTTGTAAAATTTTACGACGATATATCAAGGACGATCTTTTCGCTCTGACGGATTTAATCTTTAACTTTATAACCCAAATAACTGTAAGTAATTCGTATTCCTCTTACGAAGTTACAACCCGATCACGTGACCCATTATGCCAGTAACGATTGGTCCTAGGGGAGGAAAATAGAGCCATAACCGTGGACAACATCACACCGAAATAAAAAAAAAACGGAAGAGCTACCGTGTGTTAAAATATAACTTCATTTATCTTTCACAATAAGAAATAGTACTCGAGAGTAAGGGGGAAAAATGGCAGCATTAAAATCTATTGGGAAATCCCTAAAGGTATTATTTAAGTGAGAAATTGCATTAAGCCGACTCTTGTATCGGATATTACTCTAGAAAGCTTTACACAACATATGATAGAATAAAAGGCGACGAAACTTCCAGAACATTTTCTCATTTATCAATATTAAGAAAAGAAATAGCTTTTAACGATTGGCATTAAAACATTAAAAATATGCAAAGTATATCTATAAAAGCATCGGTTTGTTTTTTGTCGAAAAATGTTTGAAAATTATATTTTTACCTTCTACTTTATGAATTAGTCCCGCTTCAATTATAATTTTTAATTTAGAATATCGATAATCAAGTTTCCTTGAATCTAAGAATATTTATATTCTTCTTTTTAAGCCGTTGAAATATAAATGCATACAAATAGGCAAATATAAGAGTTCGTAAGAAACGTGATTAATCTTGAAACCACTTGAAAGTTAAGTTCTATGCTTAAGATACAGTCTAAACAGTATGCAATATCTTCAAAAATAAGATCTATGTTTACTCAAATATTTTGCAAAAGTATATTCTTATATTACAGCCTATTACAGTATTTTGAAAATAGGCTTTATTGTCTATACTAGTGATACAAACTCGTGATTTGTGCGACGATTTCAAGGTAGCCGCATTGAATTTTTAGGAAGTGTTAGGTTTTAATTAATTATAAAAATATTTCATAGATTTCGAAACTTTGTATATATCGTGTAAAAGCGGGGACCTAAAGCTATCCTGGAAAGCCTTAAAGGTCACTAATTATGAACGTCAAATAAACAACAGAACCCCGATTAACCGAGTTAGCATCGGTCCGCATTAAATCGAATAATCGGGGCTCTACTGTATTTTTTCCGTTTTAATCACAGTATTATTTTCTTTTCATTAATATAGACTTTATTGTTATTTTAATATAGATTAAAAAATTAAATATTTCACCCGCGATTTGGAGTTTTGGACCCATCTTCGCAATAAAGTTCGCCATTACTGGTCTATACTTTATGACATTATTTTATACAACGTTTTAATTAAAAATAAGTTATGTATATTTTACAGTAAACTAAGTCTTGAAAAATAATATTTATTATGGTAGGTTTAAAGTTCAAAGAGCATGTAAAATAATAAGTTTCGTATAATCGATAAGATGCATAGAATATCCTATTTTGAGAAAAATAATGTTCTGATAAATCGTATAAATATCTCGAAACTTAATTCTCGTGTTACCTGTTAAGAATATATCACGTTTTGAAAAATAAATCGTATATTTTCCGATAAATTTTAGATCGAATTATAAAACTATTACCGATCGGAAAAATTGCGAGGGTGCTTGATTGATATCGTTTATCAATAGTTCTAAATGCATAAGTTTTATCGATCGTGTGATTTGAGGAACAGTGGTATTGCTGCTCGAATCACGAGATCGATAATACAGAATTATAGCTAAATGACGTCATTCATAACCTCCTCAACATTATCGTCAGCAATATTTATACATAATATGTTCAAAAACCTTTTTATGATATTATATACGTATTACGTGTATCGTAAAAACATGTTACTGATAAACATTTGCAACATGTTAAATGATAACTTACAATTGATAGCACTTATGTTATGAAATTATATATTACTGATAGATCTATACAGGTAGATCATAAATTATTAGATATACAAACTGATAGAATCTATACATGTAACGATTATATGTTACTGATAAAACCTATATATCACGCTCGAGTATATTTTGAAATATATCGTTGTATAAGTTAGTCCAAATGTCATCTATATTACTATAACTAACACTACTTACCGCACATTAATCATCGCAGAACAGTTAAGATATATAAATTAAAATTAATATTAATTAGTAAATAATGCATTAATTCATATTTAATAAAACATAATTAAGCGAAAACATTAATCCTGTTTATAGTAAGCAAAAGGTGATCTTAACGTACACAGAATGAAATTTATTTTACATGACAAAATCCCATTTTCGAAATTTTCAAATCAAAGGATAAATGATGATATATATATATATATATTAGTTTTATTATTATTATTTTTTCTTTTTTGCAAACTAACTTCCATCCGAAAATCATTAGAAATGAAATTTTATAATCTTGGTTCTAAACAAAACTAATCATCTGGATCCTTTGCAATTGATGATCTCTATTATTCCAATCTCAAGTATTCAATCAAAGAGGGTTCTACTTTTATGACTGGAAAACAATATCCTAAAAGTTTTTCCAATCATTTCCGTTGTCAAGTAAATGGAATTTCACAATTTTATTGTTCTTATAATATCACTACAATGGTTTAGAAGGATATTAATCAAAGAAAAAAAATTTTTTTCAATTTTTGTATCTTAGCAATAATATTAAAAAACTATTTAAAATTTTCCACTTTATATCTTTAATTTGTTATATATATTTTATTAATAATAATTTTAAAAAGAAACAATCTTGAAATGTTTAATTTTAATTATTTTACTTATATATACTATATAGTTTTTCCAATGATTCAGTCACATTCTAAAATATGTTTATATGTTCTATATTTCATGGGAAATTACATTTATCAAAAAAGTATTTGGGTAACTGCGATACAGCTGCCCACTAGAATGATAAATGTTTGAGTTAAAAAAAGAAAAATATTCTTTAGGTGGCGCTGCAAGCATTTTTCAAAATATTTTTGAATGTTTGAAGCGCCATCTAACAAAAAAAGCGATTAACAAAGATTAAAATTACATGCTTAAAGCGCCACCGAAAAATATTTTCGTATATTAAATGAAATATTAGACATCTCAACAGCACTTATTCTATATATGTTTTTTTGCATCATAAAATATTATCTATCGAAATAATTTTAAGATCACAGAATGATAAAAATCTTTCGTAAAGCTTAAAAATAAAAAAAAGGCGTATTCTTCTAGACTTAACACACTCTATAGAAGGACGTGATTTTCGTAATAAAATGTTCGAATTAACCTTTACTGCTTCAAAGATGATCGCAAAGATTATCAGGAAACGATACAATGACTAAAACATAACCCACACGGATCATAAACATCAATATCGAAAGAACAAAACCATCGTTTCGATTTATTACACAGTACGAGTGAGGAGAAACGTGACGTCCTTGAAAAGCATCACGTTAAGAGATAAAATTAAGATGAATAATCTAATTAAATAATTATTGCAACATAAAACTCATTGCCGAAACATTTTCAGAGATCGGAAAGTATGTTATGGAAGTGAAGTGGAAGGAAAAAAAACACACACACAGTACAATAATCCAAAAATCGTGTTAAAACCCAGTAGAAACTACTAATTTAATTATCGCTAAAAACCGATATCAAACACCGCAGCATCATTAATATTCTAATCTCGCTAAAATTATCCCAAAGCGGTATTTACTAAACAATCAACCATCATTCTTATTCTGTGAAGAGATAAATTTTACATCATTCAACTTCCGCTATTATAAATTCAAACGAGATTGCCTTTAGAAAGAAGATAACGAACTCATTTCGCTTAATGTCGAGCGTTTAATGTCAATTTTCTATGGATTAAATATGGACGAAATTTGGACCAAAAACATGCCCGATAATTATAATTAAAAATTTTTGAAATGTAAACGGCGAGGCACGCGATTTATCTATCTTCAAAATAAGTATTGTATTCGAAAAATAATCTGATTCTGTATAAATGTTAAATATTTGTGACGTATCTAGAACGTTCATGATGCTTAGTATGACGTTATATAATACTGAATAATTGTATTATTTTATCGTGATATTGTTAATACAGAATAATTATGACGTTTAAGAATACGAGCATAAATTAATTGTCACGTTCGGTGATGACGTTTTATGAATAATCATTAAGAATAATTGCGACTTTTATTGATGTCATTTTAAGAATAAGCATAACACAATTAGAGCAAGTATTGTGACGTTGTTGACACTAAATAATTGTGACGTTTAACTGTAATATGTTTAAAGCTGTAAATTCGTAACGTTAAAAAAAATAATAATCGTTATGTAATCTTTACGTTATAAATACAAAATAATTATAGTGTTCAATGATATTATAGATACGAAATATTCGTCACACTCACGATGACGTCTCAAAATTAGAATTGTAAAGAATTTTAATTACGTTATTAATATTAATTTAATGGATGAAAAAATATAACAATGAAATGTATTGTCACGATCATAAATACTCATTGCTCTTAATAATTGTAATTATTCTCAAATCATGTATTTAATTATACAGTCGAATGTAAAATTTTGATAATTGTAAAATATATAATTATTTATAAATAATTTTATTGGAAAATGTTAGATCTAGTAAAGATTAAGATAAATACTGATTTTCTTATTTTATTTTTAGTAAATTCATTTCCAATAATTATACATTCCATCGTCAAATTTCTACAAAGGAAATGTCTAACTCTTATTAATATATCTAGTAAAAAAAATTTATTATTTGTTAGTTTATAATAATTATAAAATATCTTTCATTATCAATTTAATTGATGTTAAAACGATCTTACTAACAGGAAGACATTGATTAGTTTTTTTTACGGATACCACAAGATAAATTTCATCATTCCTTTACTTTCTAAGAAATTTAAGATAATGTTTATCACAAAAATCATGGACATGTTCTATTTTGAACTGTTTCCATAAAATAACATCATTATAAATAATGGCACGGATTATATAAACAGATAATAAAAGAAAAGTGGATATAAATTGAAGTGTCTCGTTTAAGAAAAAATCTACTTTTGGTTTTTGAAAAATATTACAAAACCTAACAAAAAAAAGTGTAAAATAGTTACAAAAACTTATTGAATATAATATTTATTTGTAAATTGTAAGTAATTTTATACGTTATCCTACACTAATAACATTTTAAAACTGAAATAAATAATTACATAAGAGTTTAAGCATTTTGTAAATAACATTTTACGTTTATTATAAATTAACGTCAAAAGTAATTTTTCTTTTGGTAACATTTTATATAATATGAAAACCAATATATATAGTAATTTGCCACCACTTTACTACTGATACTCATAAAAATCTATGAATGGACTATAGCAAGAGCCACAATTTAAGTGTTGTCTCGCGTCACATTAGGTTATTTTTAAACAGACCGCAGCATATTTTTAGACATTAAAACTAAATAAATTCATATGGACATTAAACAAGTATTTTTGCATAAATGTAACAATACGAAGCCATACTAAATTCAAATACATCATATGGATCTAAGTTAAAATAGAGATCATCCATAAGAATGGCATTCTAGAACTTGTCAGTAGAATTCTATGTAACTCGGAAATGACTAATAAAATATTGTTATTATATTCTCAATATACCAAGATTACAAAAAAAAACCCACATAATATCGTCAGAATAAAAAATAAAAGTGGATATATACCGTAATAATTAAAAACATTATCTGGAAACAGTGGTGAAGTAACCGAAGTATAAGTACGAAAACACATTGTTAATGTTTGACCATATGTGTTCTTCATCTTAATTTTATGATCCAAATCTATTACATTATCATAAAATTATCTTTACGATTGTACCAGAAATTTACATAAATCTGAAGTTACTTAACTCGTGTTTGCGTAAATCATAACTGTAATGCATTACGAATATTTGGTTAAGTCTAATATAAAAATATATTATCGAATTCAAGAGGCTGATCGTATTAAAATATCCAGCAGACTTTATGTTGCATATCCCTAAACTATAGTATCGAAGCGCAGAAAGGTGTATAAATGAAATCTTAGTATGATAAAGGGGGAATACCTGGAACAGATAAGGAATTTTTAATGCCTATTCGACGTAAGATGACAGTTAATGCGAATCTTCATCATCGCATCATCATCTTACGTTCGTTACTCTGTAAAAAGTTATTGTTTTCGTTTTATTGGAAAATTTTCTGATTAATCCATCATTTTAGGAACAGCTTGAAGAGAAATTTGAAACAGAAAGAATAAATATAAGCTATATATATAAATACACGAAACAAGTTATATATATTTATAGACTGTTAAAATTACCAAAATCCTTATCATTTATAAGAAAGTTATATAAAAATCAAAGATATTAATTTAATTAAAATGATATATTTTAGGTGAAGCGTACTTAGGCCTATATTTATTCATTGAAGCATATTCTCATATTTGAATGGCTTATATCTATCTGGTTAGAAGCTTAGTATATGCCATAAAGTAAGTTAAATAAGATATTCGCAGGATCATTTAAAGGATATTTTACTAATTACAGAAACTTTGAACGACGTATTCGAATATTATCTCTTCCAGCATTTGGTATTTTGAGTAAACATAATGCTGATATCAAATCAGCGGAAAATTATTTGAATCCACGTCTTTACAATAGATATATATCCAGCAAATAATAGATGATTACTGGCATATTACAATCAAAATTTAATTTAGACTTGAATATACATATAGCGAATGTTTCCTTGTGACATCGTTGGTGATATATATTTAACTGGTTGTTTAAATATTTCTGTAAACTCGCCGTACGCAAACTATCTTTAAAGAGGCGATCTGAAAATCAAACTTAATTTGTTATAAAAATAAAAACGGCATTTATATATTTTAAAATCATTTGTGAATGTATCGTGTGTCATGTGAATCATTTGTATAAGCAATAAAGTTACGTCAACATTTACATCTCTATTTTTCAAAATATATTAAATTGAACTATCGAATCGTGAAAAATAAACCGAATTTATTGAAAAATTACGTTTAATTCGTTACAAGTTTTATCTACACTTTTCGTAATAAAGATAATGATGGTCTTAACTGATGTAAAAAATGATCTTAAGTAACACTCGAGATATTTCTTAAACAGTACATAATACGCTTTTAAGTGGTATATAAGATAATCAGCAATGGTATGGAGGGCACTTCACATTGAAAATATTTCTAGTTCATACATAACTCGAACAATAAGAAATAAATATTTAGTTTTTACATTTTCCATGATTTCAACTTATAAAATAAACATTCGTTTAAAAATTTTAGAAATATCTATTCTTAGATTTTCATAATTATGTTATATGTAATAAAAATACGCATGCAATTATTAAAAATCAAATAAAAAGATCGAAACGAATTGATAAATGAAGGAATTTTCTGAATTTTGCAACCATTCTTCTAATTATAAACATTATCTAATAAATAATATTTTTCTAATAAATTTCAGTTTTTTTTTGAAGTATATTTGTTTTAAAAAGAAAGTACATAAGATATATAAAAATGTACAGTAAATGGATAAGATAACATCTAGCATTCAATCCTTCTTTGAATTGTGTTTGTTAAAAAGATGCGTTACAAAGAATCCAATTAATCACTGAGTTTTTTTAACTTAAGAGCCTTAATT
The DNA here is from genome assembly GCF_000671375.1 of Centruroides sculpturatus. Classification (NCBI taxonomy): domain Eukaryota; kingdom Metazoa; phylum Arthropoda; class Arachnida; order Scorpiones; family Buthidae; genus Centruroides; species Centruroides sculpturatus. Next base: position 728,982 of record NW_019384798.1, on the reverse strand, counting down.
TGCTTTTAATTCGCTTAATTTTTTCACCTGTAAATTTAAGTATAATGCATTTTTTTACATCCTTTCAGGAATTTTTCACTCGATGCATCTCTACCCGTTTCTAATTTGGTAATAGAACCAATTTCGCAGCAGTTTATTATGATTTTTTGAAGATTAACTTGACTTTTTTTCGATTGCAAACATTCAGAATAGATCAATTATAGGGAAAATAATAAAAAAATATTTCGAAAAACTATTGTTAATAATTTTAAAATCTAAAAAGAAAGCAAAGAATTTCTGAAGACATCTATTTAATACCACCATCCGAAAATCGCCGTTCTTTGACTTAATCTTGGTCTATGTTTAAGCGGATTTATGGAATAACCATGAACAATCGCATAAACTACTTAACTAGGTTTGTGCAACCTTATAAATGCCATATTACTTGAAATAACATCAAACAATAACATCAAACACAAAGAAAATTCAATGGTATTTTTCGAGAATTTTTTGTGTTAAAATATATCTCAAAGTTGAAAATGTTCGCTAAAACTAAACTTACAAAATCTTTCGATTGCATAGTTATATGTTTTAACGATTGTTTCATATAAAACATACTCGTCACACTGTATGCCTTTCATAGATTTTTCTTTGTTTACTTTCTGAAGATCTTTATCCCTTTAACACGTTGTCAATAGTCGTCATCACAGTACAAGATGCCAGTAACAGATGGATTTTTCTCATTATTTTCGGACATTTCTGCAAATTTACTTCTAGATTCATCCTTAACAGTGTGTTGATCCACTTTCTACGTTGATTGGAACCATTTATGCGTTAAACTCACCAGCTATAATTATCAACAAACTTATTTTTTTCATAATAACTGGCACCTTTGAAGATATTATCGGATTAATGTCATTGTATATCAAAATAAGAATTGGCTATACATTCTTTACAATTTTCTTGTCAAAATTTATAAGAAAAAAACCCTGTTTTTTTCATTCCTGATTAATAAAAAAAACCACTTATTTTTTTTATTTTAACACGAGAAAAATATCCAACGGACATAACTGACATTTTTTAACTGTAACGAATCGTCTAAAAAAACGTTAGATTTCGAATTCGCTTTCGTCATACTTACGTCCCCCTTTCTGTATAGATGATGGATGCTACTACTAGATTAAAAAAGTCACCTTAGGGTATGATCGTGCCTCGTCCTTTTATACAGAAATAGCTTTTGATAATCTGTTGTACCTTACAACAGATAGGCCTACAAAAACGACTACAATGTATTAATCGCCATACCTTCACTCAACTGTTAGGTTATATTTAATTCAAAAAATACGTTTAGTTCTTAAAATTCTTTTTAATATGTAGCTTTTAATAATTAAAATTGCTTTTCTTTTACTATATAATAATATCAGAAACAAGAAAAGTGAATTTAATAATGGGCATTCAAAATCTATCTATATGTACTGTACATTACTTTAAGGTATGACAAAAAAAGAATTATTTATCATAGTTATAACTTTATATTTTCAATATGTTCTAGTAATTATTAAGAGTTTTTATTAACTGAAATGTATGTTTGATAAGTAATTATTATTTAAATATCATCCCCTCTCAATTTTAATCAGAATAATTATTTAAATCTCATATTTTTAACACAAAATAGTTATTTTTAACTCATAATTTTGAATATAATCATTTAGAGCTCTTGATTTTGGTATGTAATTATTTACAACTCATGCAAATATTAACAATTTACAGCTTATTTCAGAAACTATTAAATATTAAGATAAAGGACATGTTTTTTACAGTAATTAAATCTATCTTTTTACTATTAAAAATAAAACTATTCTAATAATTGATACCGGTCTAACTTACGGATTGAAAAAAAACAGTTAAAAAACTCAAGCAATTTAAACTTATTTAATATTAAATTAAAAGAATTAAAGAAGAAACTTAATATAACGTTTATTCAGCAGAAATTAATTATGATATTTTTATACATTAAAATCAATTATTTATAATAAAATTCGAGTAATTAAAATTATCATTAACGCATTAAAAATAATATAAAAATGAATAATAATCAATATTTGCAGCAGCCATTTTTGAAAAATATGAAAACTTTTGTGTACATTCAAAACTCGGTACATCATCTTAAGTCAATTTAATTAACTTTAAGATATTAATTAATGGATATTTGAGTAATTTAAAATTCCTTTTAGCAGAATTAAAAGATTTTGACAAGATGCAAAAGTTAATAAGTGTCGTTTGATGAAAGTAAAATACGCTCGAATCTAATTAAAGATAATTTGTAAGTACGCTTACACACGACTTATATTACTGTAAATATTGATTAACTAACCACTAATAATATAATTTACAACATTACAAATGGAAAAATAACAAAAATTCAATTTTTAAAAATTGAATTCTCTCATATGACACACTTAAATATATACAAAGTGAATGTACTGTATGTACTTACCATTAAAATTCGTAAACGAGTCCGCTGTTTGCTTAAATTTTTTTGACGAAGAAGAAGAAGAATGATGATGATGATAATGATGAATTATTTTAATCAATTACTCAACAAATAGGAAGCTTTAAAAATAAGAAAAAAAATATGAAAGTTAAGAAGGTTAGTTAAATGTTATATTATTTTTTATTTCTATATTTGCAGAGATAGCGTAAAAAAGAAGATGAATACCTGTTTAGAGATGGTGTCGAGGGAATTTTCTATATTTGCTTAATATTGATGGATAAAGGATAAACCTTTAAGTCATTTGGGAAATCGAAAGGTTAGATGTCCCTGTTGAATAAACTAACAGCTTTCAAAATCATTAGGGATTAATTGCTTCGACTTGCTAGTAATTGTGTCTTGTAATAACAGCTTCGACGCCTTTGTAAATTCGAACGTTTAATCAATTTAAATTTTATAAAATAACTCAATGATAATTAGACAATTTGGTTAACAAATTTTTTTTCCTTGGTTTTAACATTTAATTTTAAATTTTATTTTATTTATTTAATTTTTTCGGTACTTTCTACCTTTACATCCTTCAATGTTTCTCAATAAAGAACATTTTTACAACTATAAAATTTAAAAAATTCATAGAAAAATTACTAAAAGAAACACATCAAAATTAATTTTTTAATATTTTATAATTAAAAATTGCTATTTAGTTTCTAAAAATCCAGTTTCTTTCATATATATTATATTTGTTTGAACGAGAATATCTCTTAAAAAGTCATTTTTTAAATAGTAAATTTGGTTTACAATATTCTAAATTATGTATTTTAAAACTAAAAAAATATGCTTTAAGTTCTTCCAACTTACAAGTTACATAATGAAAAATTTTTCATAGAATCGATTTACTGAGATGTATGCAACATATATCTAATTTCATAAATAATTTAATTTTTAAATTATTAAAAATATTTTATATTAAAATAAATTAAAATTTAAATATAAACATAAACATGTTTACTAGTTTATTTTAATATTTACTTGTATTTGTATTGCATTTTTTAATGTAAAACACTCGAGTTTCTTAGTATATAGATTATAAGTGTCTTATAACATTTTATTTTATAAATTTCTATAAAACTTTAGAAATTTTTCCTAATTTTATGCTAATCTTCCAATTAAAAATATTAAATAATATTTTTTTCAATTAAAAATGACCCATTTTTTTCTAAAAAAAATATATATTTTTTTTTCATTCAAAAA
>NW_019384798.1:653804-725072 GCF_000671375.1 Centruroides sculpturatus | reverse complement strand
AACTCTCTTCAAATATTTCTTCTTTTTTTAAAAAAAAAAATTGATTTTTGAAATAAAAATTAAAATTTTATTCAAAAATTGAAGACATTTTTCTAGATAGTTTCCAATACATTTTTAGAGGGGGGAAATACTAAATATATTAATTAAACTAAAAAAAATCATTTAAATTATTTAAAATATTTTATTTGTGAAATCAAATAAATAAAATTTACATTCAGAAATTCCTGTAACATTTTTAGAATTTCTGAATTCTTTGAAATTTATCTAAATTTGTAAATATTAGCAATTACTTACGACATAAATAAAAATTATAATTGGTTGTTTAATTATTAAAATATTTTATAATGATTTTTTTTCTGTTCTATAATGTGTGCAGAATTCAGTTTTAAATAAATAAAATTTATAATATGTATTTATAAATTATAATCTTACACATATGAACCATTTTAAAAACTGTATTTTTTTTTAAAAATTTAAAAATCTCTGACGTAAAACATATCAACCAATAAGATTTAAATTTAGTTTCTAGAACGAATCTATAAGAAAATAGATATTTGCACGTGCCGTCCCGTCCACCATTTTACTTCTCGCGATTTCTCATTTATGGTGCGAGAATGGTTCATTCCATTCTAGAAAATAGGAGAGAAGGATTATGGAATGTGATCAAATTTAAAAAAAATAATAATAATAATAAAAGCTGGGATGATACTAATAATTTATGAATGTTACGATAATAAATTGAATTTTTTTTTAAATCTCGAATTAATTTTTGGGAAATAGAAATATAATAATAAAAATTTTATAAAATCAATAATAAAAAGAATTTATTTATAAGATGTTAGTGAATGTTTTAGTAAGATTATATTTAATAATAATTAATTTTTTTTATATATTACAATTTTTATTATATTATAATGCTACTTTGGTATTTAAATTGATATTTTAAGAGTTTAAATTGAAGAAATAATTTCAAATCTAACATTGATTAATTAGGTGCTTTCAAAGAGGGTGTTTTTTAGAATATTTGTCGAGTGTTTAGGAATAAATCTGAATGGCGATGCAGACGGAATTTCCGTCTGTATGAAGAGAATCGATCGTCTGCTAGCTTAGCAGACAGTTTTGTCCATATCTGCTCCCTGGTTCCGGATTTGGTGGGCCATACAGGGGAAGTCACGTGACCACGTTATTAAACCCCGAAGGAAATCGTCATAACATCCCCTCTTTCTCTTTCTTTTCCCCTCAAAAATTTTAACACTTTATAGAGGATTAGGGCTACTTATTAATATACACATGATATATTTAATTATGTATAAGCTATATATTTATACACTATCGAGTTTGTAAAGATTCCTAAAATATAATAATAGGAATATGTACTGTAGGAGGTTAGGATGATTATCGACGTGCTGAAATGCTAACATATGCTAGCGCTACTTATGAAAAATTTGTATTATACTCACTTTTTTAGTTGGGTTATTTTTTGTTGTGATTTGTTGTTGTTGTTGTGTTGATGTTTCCTCATCCTCTTCCTCTCTCGTGACGTACAGTACGTAGGGATCGGAGGTTCGTTCAGGTTTCAGCGACAACGAACAACGTTCTTCAAAAATGTGCTCGTACATCGTGAAACCTGGACAACTCTCCTTCCTTGTTAAAAAAATCTTGAACCGTGACGATCCTCATCACTCCATAGACGTTTTCTGTCGTGCCATATGTTAGGTTATAGATTGACACAGGAAGATCAGATGACAATTACGATGAAGATTCGGCTATCTTTATGACGTCACTGAGTCGTACCTACGACGTTTACTCTCACACTAACGTCTACGAAGATTGGTGGACGGTTTTCAATTGCACCTGTAGATGAAGCTGTACTATTACGGCACTGCTGTCGCGCTGGAAAGACGGATATCAGGGGCAGACTACGCCGTACGCGATGATGGAAGGTGGAGCTTGAATACCAAGATAGCGAAGAAGAAAGAAAATAACAAAAAAAAGTCATTTCTCCTTGGAAACACGGATCGTATTAAGTTACTGTATCGAGGGGATGGCGGTTAGTCGACTCAAAGAGGGTGCACATTTGCGTCCGTCTGCCTCGCACTGCATCTAGCACCTGTCACATCGCTACAGACAACCTGTAGGCTGAGCACACGTGGCTTGTGACGTCATAAGCGACATGCCGTCTGCAGCCTAGCCGCAGGGTAGCGGAAGTCTGAGCCATTAAGCGATGCTTCTCACCCCCTTCTTGCTTCGAACGTTCCTTCTCCCTCGTAAGATCCAACAGTCAATAGGTATTCTACTACAAATATTCCGATCACACAAACACACATAAACACTAATGTAAGTCGTTATGATGCGGTAAGTGGTATTATTTATTCATTGAAATAAACCGTTTTATTCTTATTTCCTCTTAAGTATGCTTAATGGAAAACCGAATAAGAATTCTGTGTTTGCCATCTGTAAATTTAACAGAGCGGAAATGGTAGCGGGAGATAGAAAGAACACCAATATTTTCTCCCCCCGACACATACCTGAACACGTAACAAACTCTCTCCTATTCCACGTAACATGAAATACCAGGGATAACTCTACACTATGCAACTATTGCTTAACTCCGTTATGCAATAAGTGTTGAGAAAAAAGGTGCTGCCATCTAGCGTTGTGATTAATAAATTATTGCATAGCGCGTATAATGCACACGTTAACGACTTCAATTAATTAGAATCTATGGGTCGAAGCTTAGAAGAAGTTAAGTTGGTTGTAAAATTAATTAAATTACTTTAAAAATATATAAGATAGCATCAATTAGAATGAGAAAATCGGACGTTCAATTATTTACCAATTACTGAGCAAATCTTGAAGAGAAAATTGCAGAGAGTCGCTGAACAAACGAATTTCTTTATCATGAAAGAAGGAAATGAATTCTCTTAGGAATCAAATTTTCTTTTCTAAATAATTGCCAATTTTAAGATAATCACAAGATCTTCGTACGAAAAGTAATAAAAAATTTGTTTTTTAATAACTTTTCAAATACTTATTTAAATAAATTATATTCGCAACGAATTTATAAATATTTTAAAATAATTATTAAATTCTAATATCAAAATTATATTTTAACTTCCGATTTAAAAATTTAAAAATTGTGTGATTTGGATATGATCTTATCATCATCTTCAATTTGAAAGAAAAAAAATATATATATTTAGATGATGAGTATAAAATATCATGCAAGTTATCATCTATACATCACAATTTTTATAAAGTTAATTTAATTATTAAACATAATAATCATTATCATCATCTCTAAGATAGTAATGAAGATAGGATAACATGAAAGAGTTATAATGATGATTTATAATAGTAACATAATGATATTTATCATCATTTTGTAAATATTAATATCATCATTTTTAAAATGAAGATGTTAGATGATATTGTTATGATAAGTAATATATTATCATCATCTAATTATTATTTTTGAATATGAAATTCTCTTCCAAAAGACAGAAATGATCTTAAATAATTACCAGTATTATACAGAAGATAATCTAGAAAAATCTAAAAAAAAAAAAGAATTTACTGAACATTGCTGCAGTAATTACATCATCATCGATTCAATACATCGTTAAAGCGCTTATCATCATTTCTGAGCATTTCTTTCTATTAAATCATAATCTTCAGCTCATATCATAAATTTTTATGTGCATCTCCATTATTATTTCTCCTAATATCATCATTTCTAACCAATATTGTATCATTTATCATCATTTCACAATATAATCATCAAAATATGGATGCTCTTACCAGATTAAGTAAGAAACATAATTTATCATCATCACTAAAAAAAACATAGATTTTTATAATTAAATTATATTTATACAGTATAATTTTATGTAAATTAAATTTTAAAACTTATTTCGAATGATTTTTAAGCTTTACCCATGAGAAATTTACTCTTTTGATTTAGAAAAAACTCATAATTTAGAATCGATATTATTGAATAAAACGAAAATAATTATAAATATTTTTTTTATAAATAAAAAAAGTTATCAAAAAAAGACATAAAATAGACGTTTTTCTTTGATAAAAAAAATATAACTTTTATAAGAATACATTATTAATCCTCTTCATCCTCTTTCGAAAATATTTTTGTATAAAAATTTTACAACATAATTATTACAACAAAATTATTACATACTTTAAACATAATAAAAAGTAAGGAAATTAATTTAGAAGTATGTAATGAAGCAACAGATTCTAGCAATGGACCTATAAAGTTACTTCTTTTTTATTTATTTATTTTTTTTTGGTTTATTGATTGGAGTCTGTCTTCATTAGAGACCCCCTCCTACTGCCATCGACCCACATCTATATAACAGTAAAAGCAAGCTTACCTTTATTTTCAATCTTATTTCTTACTGGAATAATACATCTCTCTAGAGAATAACGGAAAATTTTCGATATTTTCTCGACTAACAAGTGAAATTTTCTTTATTTATTTCTATTCTTAAATAAGTTCTTTTCTCATTTACTCTCCTGACAAGTTTTTTTAGCTGCGATGCATCTAACGTCTACATTATCTTATGATGTGTTTGACTCTATAAAAAAAACTCATTTTCTTTCTAATTAATAATACTTTTAAAATGTTGTCATCTATTGAAATTTATTTTTAAATTCCGTTTAGAAATGTTTTTTTAAGGAAACATTTGTTCAGTAAATTGTTGTATGGAAATTTTCAAAATTTTCTAGTTTATTTCCATTGAAAAGTGTCGTTTAAAGTCTATTTTTGATGTATTAGGCTTTAAATTCTTTTTATTTTTAATCAAAAGAATAAGGTTTTGGCATCTATTTTAACCTTATTTATTTGAAAATTCAATCGAAATAAGTACCGGATGTTTGTACTATACTGAAGTATTCCTATTTAAAGCTGTCTACAAAGATATTTAGCAGAGCCAATACAACCGAATCGGGTTTGGTGACAATACAGGAAATGCGGAAGAATTTCCATAAAAACAAACGTTAGTGCCAAAATTCGCCACTATGGCACTTTTGGCGCTGCAAAACAAACTTTACGATAAACAGAGACCTTAGCGATGTGAGGATTACTACTCGATGTGGTTCTCCATTCTGAAAGTATAAAATCTGATGAACACTATGTTCAACGGGCGACCGTAAGTGATCTTCTGTGTTTGTCACATGCAATGTGATAGTCTTTCAATGCTGCTATGTCCTCGATAAACTACACTCTTTAAGTATCCCCACAAACAATACTGATTTCTCGCTGTCTGAAGCGCCAAAAATGCCACGATGAAAAATTTTAATGAACAGCATGTTCTGTAGTGTAACCATACTAAATTTGGTGTCATTTGAACTACTAGATCTCCCTCTAGATAGCGTTGAATAGGCATACTTTAACCACCATTACCGTTATATACAGGGTGATGCGAGCGTTGTATATTTATTACAACGCTATTTATTACAATTGTATCTATTTATTTAAATATGTGTTGAACTCTTCGCTTCTAATAAGTAACAACGTATTTTCGTTTGTCGAAACTTAAAAATACTTATTTATTTCTAAAATATTTTTTTTGAAAGTAAATTATTTCGAAATCATATTCCAGCCGAAGAGCATCATACGAAATTACACACACATCATTACTTCACCATCACGAACATTAAACACCAACGATTTTTTTAAGCATTTCATTTTAAATAATTTTTAATATATTTTAAAAATAAAAAAAACGCTTTTACTGGTCATGTTTTTCGAGTGGGGGAAACGGTAGAGTGATCTCATTCCCACCATGTACTATACAGTACATCATCACAGTGTATTTACACATAAACAACACGATTAAATTCTACATTTGGTTACGTTTATAGGGTTTCAGGGTAGGGATGATAGTAGAGGGACCAATCCCTAAAATGCATTGTTATCGGGCTTGGTATCTTCAAAGTTTCAGCCTTCTATCGCAATTAGAAGTTGGTGAAATTTGAATTGCAAGATTTTATGACAATACAAATGAAAGCGTATAATAATAGTAAAAAATATTATTTCTAGTAAACAATAAACAAAAAAGTCACTTATTTACATCCGAACATATTTATTTTTTTCTAAAAAATTTATTTATTTTAGTAAATATATTCAAAATATATAGGATTTTGTAGTGTGTTTATTCTAACAATTCTTGTTCTCATTAAGAATAGAAATATTAATATTTATTTAAATTTAAAAAAATATATATATTTATTTTTTCTGAATTTAGTTTAGAAATATTTTTAAAAATTAATTCGGCAAGCTATTAGACTTATTTTTAAAAAATCCTAGCGAAATTCGAATATATTTAAAGTAGAAAATGTCGAATAAAGGTTATGTATATATAAACTTTGTTTTTTTATTCTAAAAAGCATTTATACTTTTCAACATTAATTAAAATATTGTCAATTATTTGAATATCTCAAAAATAATTATTATTTTTATTTGAAAATTTACTTCAAAAAGAAGAATTTTGGAAAATATATCCAAAAAAAAGCTCATATAAGTTAAAAGTTCTGACAAATTTTAACATGTTCTAAGTGGGATTTTTAAGATGGAATTTTTTAATATTATTTTTTATTTTAAAAACCTCTTCTAGGTCTATTTAGCAATAGTTGAAACATTGTCACTATTGGAAATGTTCAAATCTATTTACTTTTCTAAGAAAATTTTTAGTTTTAAAAAATAATATTTTGAACAAAATCATGTTGTAGATTGAAAATATTGTTTTTTTCTTAAAGATTTATTGAATAAATTTTGATATATTCAACTGAAATATCTCAAATAAATATTGTTTATACCAGTTTACTAAGATTTTTTGATTCTAAAAACTTATTTTATTGCATTTAACGGCAGTCAAAACATTGCCAAATTTTGGATTTTTTTTTTCAAAAACGTCCGATTTTCTTTAGAATATTTATTTAAGAAAATAAATACTTTGATAAAAAATTACTTATTAAATTATAAAATATATTGAAAAAATGATTAGTTCTGTAAATATAGAGCATAATTCTCGCGTACTGATATATATATGTATATTTTTTTATTCGAAAAAATTCTTTTGCGGCTGTTTAACAATAGAAAAACATTGACACTTATTTAGAATTTTCAAAACGTATCCATTTTCTTTCGAAAATTTGCTTTTTAAAGTAAACATTTTGGACAAAATTATATGGTAGACTGAAAGGTATGTTGAGGAAATCATTATTTTTTGAAAATTCTAAGAAAATTCGAGTGTGTTTCATATAAAGATTCTCGTATGAACGTTATGTTTACTCGAATTTTTCTGGTATTTTTTTNATTTAATAATAATTAATTTTTTTTATATATTACAATTTTTATTATATTATAATGCTACTTTGGTATTTAAATTGATATTTTAAGAGTTTAAATTGAAGAAATAATTTCAAATCTAACATTGATTAATTAGGTGCTTTCAAAGAGGGTGTTTTTTAGAATATTTGTCGAGTGTTTAGGAATAAATCTGAATGGCGATGCAGACGGAATTTCCGTCTGTATGAAGAGAATCGATCGTCTGCTAGCTTAGCAGACAGTTTTGTCCATATCTGCTCCCTGGTTCCGGATTTGGTGGGCCATACAGGGGAAGTCACGTGACCACGTTATTAAACCCCGAAGGAAATCGTCATAACATCCCCTCTTTCTCTTTCTTTTCCCCTCAAAAATTTTAACACTTTATAGAGGATTAGGGCTACTTATTAATATACACATGATATATTTAATTATGTATAAGCTATATATTTATACACTATCGAGTTTGTAAAGATTCCTAAAATATAATAATAGGAATATGTACTGTAGGAGGTTAGGATGATTATCGACGTGCTGAAATGCTAACATATGCTAGCGCTACTTATGAAAAATTTGTATTATACTCACTTTTTTAGTTGGGTTATTTTTTGTTGTGATTTGTTGTTGTTGTTGTGTTGATGTTTCCTCATCCTCTTCCTCTCTCGTGACGTACAGTACGTAGGGATCGGAGGTTCGTTCAGGTTTCAGCGACAACGAACAACGTTCTTCAAAAATGTGCTCGTACATCGTGAAACCTGGACAACTCTCCTTCCTTGTTAAAAAAATCTTGAACCGTGACGATCCTCATCACTCCATAGACGTTTTCTGTCGTGCCATATGTTAGGTTATAGATTGACACAGGAAGATCAGATGACAATTACGATGAAGATTCGGCTATCTTTATGACGTCACTGAGTCGTACCTACGACGTTTACTCTCACACTAACGTCTACGAAGATTGGTGGACGGTTTTCAATTGCACCTGTAGATGAAGCTGTACTATTACGGCACTGCTGTCGCGCTGGAAAGACGGATATCAGGGGCAGACTACGCCGTACGCGATGATGGAAGGTGGAGCTTGAATACCAAGATAGCGAAGAAGAAAGAAAATAACAAAAAAAAGTCATTTCTCCTTGGAAACACGGATCGTATTAAGTTACTGTATCGAGGGGATGGCGGTTAGTCGACTCAAAGAGGGTGCACATTTGCGTCCGTCTGCCTCGCACTGCATCTAGCACCTGTCACATCGCTACAGACAACCTGTAGGCTGAGCACACGTGGCTTGTGACGTCATAAGCGACATGCCGTCTGCAGCCTAGCCGCAGGGTAGCGGAAGTCTGAGCCATTAAGCGATGCTTCTCACCCCCTTCTTGCTTCGAACGTTCCTTCTCCCTCGTAAGATCCAACAGTCAATAGGTATTCTACTACAAATATTCCGATCACACAAACACACATAAACACTAATGTAAGTCGTTATGATGCGGTAAGTGGTATTATTTATTCATTGAAATAAACCGTTTTATTCTTATTTCCTCTTAAGTATGCTTAATGGAAAACCGAATAAGAATTCTGTGTTTGCCATCTGTAAATTTAACAGAGCGGAAATGGTAGCGGGAGATAGAAAGAACACCAATATTTTCTCCCCCCGACACATACCTGAACACGTAACAAACTCTCTCCTATTCCACGTAACATGAAATACCAGGGATAACTCTACACTATGCAACTATTGCTTAACTCCGTTATGCAATAAGTGTTGAGAAAAAAGGTGCTGCCATCTAGCGTTGTGATTAATAAATTATTGCATAGCGCGTATAATGCACACGTTAACGACTTCAATTAATTAGAATCTATGGGTCGAAGCTTAGAAGAAGTTAAGTTGGTTGTAAAATTAATTAAATTACTTTAAAAATATATAAGATAGCATCAATTAGAATGAGAAAATCGGACGTTCAATTATTTACCAATTACTGAGCAAATCTTGAAGAGAAAATTGCAGAGAGTCGCTGAACAAACGAATTTCTTTATCATGAAAGAAGGAAATGAATTCTCTTAGGAATCAAATTTTCTTTTCTAAATAATTGCCAATTTTAAGATAATCACAAGATCTTCGTACGAAAAGTAATAAAAAATTTGTTTCTTAGTCGATTTATACAATTGTAGAACAATATAAAACATATTTTCTGTCATAATCTGCTATAAAATTTTTACTTTTTTACAATAAAACACACTTCTATTCTTTAAAAATTCGCATTATTTTGCTGAAATCAGCCTTAAACAATGTAAGAAACACCTTTATAATGTAAAACAAAATAAAAAAAAGCATCGCTGAATGCCTCAAGATTCGGTCTTTAATGAAATCCAAAATCTTTTATAGCACAGAACTGAATCAAAAAACACTCGTCTGCTGCTCGAAGAAATTCGTTTTATTCTTTCTTAATTCACTTTTTAACAAAATTCAAGTACCTCCACCAATAAAACCGAATCAGAAAAACATTCTTTTTTTTTGTTCATATTTACTCGCAGGAGTATTATACAACGAACATTACACAAAATATAATTTCTACCACATAAAAATCAATCAAAAAAACATCTTTATAAGAAGGTTTCGTGTATCTTAACTTAATTCAACGTTATCAAAAGTTGTGCACATCATTTTCGTGTTGCTTTACGTGACTGATATCTCGGCGCATTAATTGCACTCCATTATTCGTGCGACTTGTTACAAAAATATCACATGAAATTCCTTTAAACTGCTGTCATCTGCTCTCTCACTTCCTGAATGAGAATTCAATACTTTTCATTTAATTTTTCGCTTCCTGTGCTCTTTACAACGTGAAAGAATAAATTTATCCCGCTTATCTTCTTTTTAAAATCTCATTCTCCTTCACTACAGATGCATTCTGCACAAGCCTCTTATCAATCTTTCGTTATTTCAATCAATAATATTATTTTATGTTTAAAAACTATCTAATGAAACAACTTTTGAAAATCATTTTGAATTAGTCTTTTAATATTTGTGTTTTATGCACTAATAGCTGTATTCACCAACAATGTTTTAAATTGAGAGTTGTAATTTTAGATTTCAAGCTGGTATTTCTAGATTAAGAGTTAGTTTATTTTTTGTATTCCCCAACACAACCTAACACTGGATTATGAAATCCTGGAATTGAAATGAAGAGCTATGTTACAAGCTCTGATTTGTCCAAGTGTGTCATAACCTATCTATGCATATTGTCATGCATAAACTAAACATATAATTTCAAATTTGATAAAAATTGTCAGGACTAATAAGTTAGTTACAAAATTTAAGAAAAATTCTTAAAAGTAGTATATTGTCTACATTTGTCTAAGGGNTCTTTTTTATTTATTTATTTTTTTTTGGTTTATTGATTGGAGTCTGTCTTCATTAGAGACCCCCTCCTACTGCCATCGACCCACATCTATATAACAGTAAAAGCAAGCTTACCTTTATTTTCAATCTTATTTCTTACTGGAATAATACATCTCTCTAGAGAATAACGGAAAATTTTCGATATTTTCTCGACTAACAAGTGAAATTTTCTTTATTTATTTCTATTCTTAAATAAGTTCTTTTCTCATTTACTCTCCTGACAAGTTTTTTTAGCTGCGATGCATCTAACGTCTACATTATCTTATGATGTGTTTGACTCTATAAAAAAAACTCATTTTCTTTCTAATTAATAATACTTTTAAAATGTTGTCATCTATTGAAATTTATTTTTAAATTCCGTTTAGAAATGTTTTTTTAAGGAAACATTTGTTCAGTAAATTGTTGTATGGAAATTTTCAAAATTTTCTAGTTTATTTCCATTGAAAAGTGTCGTTTAAAGTCTATTTTTGATGTATTAGGCTTTAAATTCTTTTTATTTTTAATCAAAAGAATAAGGTTTTGGCATCTATTTTAACCTTATTTATTTGAAAATTCAATCGAAATAAGTACCGGATGTTTGTACTATACTGAAGTATTCCTATTTAAAGCTGTCTACAAAGATATTTAGCAGAGCCAATACAACCGAATCGGGTTTGGTGACAATACAGGAAATGCGGAAGAATTTCCATAAAAACAAACGTTAGTGCCAAAATTCGCCACTATGGCACTTTTGGCGCTGCAAAACAAACTTTACGATAAACAGAGACCTTAGCGATGTGAGGATTACTACTCGATGTGGTTCTCCATTCTGAAAGTATAAAATCTGATGAACACTATGTTCAACGGGCGACCGTAAGTGATCTTCTGTGTTTGTCACATGCAATGTGATAGTCTTTCAATGCTGCTATGTCCTCGATAAACTACACTCTTTAAGTATCCCCACAAACAATACTGATTTCTCGCTGTCTGAAGCGCCAAAAATGCCACGATGAAAAATTTTAATGAACAGCATGTTCTGTAGTGTAACCATACTAAATTTGGTGTCATTTGAACTACTAGATCTCCCTCTAGATAGCGTTGAATAGGCATACTTTAACCACCATTACCGTTATATACAGGGTGATGCGAGCGTTGTATATTTATTACAACGCTATTTATTACAATTGTATCTATTTATTTAAATATGTGTTGAACTCTTCGCTTCTAATAAGTAACAACGTATTTTCGTTTGTCGAAACTTAAAAATACTTATTTATTTCTAAAATATTTTTTTTGAAAGTAAATTATTTCGAAATCATATTCCAGCCGAAGAGCATCATACGAAATTACACACACATCATTACTTCACCATCACGAACATTAAACACCAACGATTTTTTTAAGCATTTCATTTTAAATAATTTTTAATATATTTTAAAAATAAAAAAAACGCTTTTACTGGTCATGTTTTTCGAGTGGGGGAAACGGTAGAGTGATCTCATTCCCACCATGTACTATACAGTACATCATCACAATGTATTTACACATAAACAACACGATTAAATTCTACATTTGGTTACGTTTATAGGGTTTCAGGGTAGGGATGATAGTAGAGGGACCAATCCCTAAAATGCATTGTTATCGGGCTTGGTATCTTCAAAGTTTCAGCCTTCTATCGCAATTAGAAGTTGGTGAAATTTGAATTGCAAGATTTTATGACAATACAAATGAAAGCGTATAATAATAGTAAAAAATATTATTTCTAGTAAACAATAAACAAAAAAGTCACTTATTTACATCCGAACATATTTATTTTTTTCTAAAAAATTTATTTATTTTAGTAAATATATTCAAAATATATAGGATTTTGTAGTGTGTTTATTCTAACAATTCTTGTTCTCATTAAGAATAGAAATATTAATATTTATTTAAATTTAAAAAAATATATATATTTATTTTTTCTGAATTTAGTTTAGAAATATTTTTAAAAATTAATTCGGCAAGCTATTAGACTTATTTTTAAAAAATCCTAGCGAAATTCGAATATATTTAAAGTAGAAAATGTCGAATAAAGGTTATGTATATATAAACTTTGTTTTTTTATTCTAAAAAGCATTTATACTTTTCAACATTAATTAAAATATTGTCAATTATTTGAATATCTCAAAAATAATTATTATTTTTATTTGAAAATTTACTTCAAAAAGAAGAATTTTGGAAAATATATCCAAAAAAAAGCTCATATAAGTTAAAAGTTCTGACAAATTTTAACATGTTCTAAGTGGGATTTTTAAGATGGAATTTTTTAATATTATTTTTTATTTTAAAAACCTCTTCTAGGTCTATTTAGCAATAGTTGAAACATTGTCACTATTGGAAATGTTCAAATCTATTTACTTTTCTAAGAAAATTTAGTTTTAAAAAATAATATTTTGAACAAAATCATGTTGTAGATTGAAAATATTGTTTTTTTCTTAGTAATGAAGCANTTTAAACAACTTCTAAACAATTTTACAACGTATTACTATTAAAGCATGAGAAATGTTATTTAAATTAATCTTACACCTCAATTTATTTTTTTAATCTATAATTATTATAAATTTACAAATTTGTTTTCATGCGAAATAATATATTTTCATAATAAATTAAAATTGTGTTTTGCTTCAATATCAATAAAAGGATTTCAAGAATATTTATAATAGAAATGAAGTAATCAACATCAGATTAAATATAAAACAGCTAGAGAGATAAATAAACGAATGAAATTCAATAAAAATAAATAAGAAGGTAAATAATATGTTAAAGTAATAAAAAAATATAAATAAATAAAATGTTATAAGTGCTAATATTTTCTTCAATTGTTGTTTTTTTTTTATTTTATTCTATAGAATATATTCAATTATTTTTGTTAAATATTTGTTCTTTGCAAACATGAATTAGAAAGAGCTTGTTATTGTTTTAATTATTATTATTTTTTTTTTTATTATTGTAACAGTATGCAACTAAAATTTCTAAAAAAGTAAAAATTTTAAGTGTGGGCAGATTAAAAATAATCATTTCTGTAGTTTAAATATCATAAATTATACAAGTTAAGTTACATATTAAACCAGAATATCATAATAATCTACCCACTGCTTATCATACAGATTTCTCTCTCTCATTTAAAATAAGTATTTCAAAATTTTAACGATGAATTGCTTAGAAATCAATAAAAAATTTGGTGATGTTTAATCTTACATTCATTAAAATTAAATAGAGAAAAATCAATTGAAAATATTAGAAATTAATGAGTTTAACATCTGAAAAATACAAGAATTTAAACAGGAAAGTTGAACATTTATTTAAAAATTTATTATTAAATATAAAAATTAGTAAAAGTTCTGAATAATGATTAAATATATAAAGTAAATATTGAAAAAATTGAAAGTATTTTCAGAAATTTAATTGTTTAGTATTATTACGAATCTACAATCTTGTTTTTACTTATGATCCAATTTATACTAAATTATACAACATATTTTATTAAATTTAAATTATTTTATCATATACAACAATATGAAGACGTTTTATATTAAAAATAACTTAATTCAATATTAAAATTTAATAGAAAAAAGTGAAAAAGAGCAGAGTGATGAATAAAAGCGAGATCAGGGATGAGGATGAATATCCAGAAACAGTTTAAAGTTAAGTGATAAATTATCCTTTTCCTCTATTTTCATAATTAAAAATGACTTTAAACAAATCTTAAACAAGCGATTTTTTATATTTCGTATTCTTTGTATTTATTTTTTATTCAATTAATCATCAATAAATGTAAATTATTCATTCGCAAAAATTAAACCTTATTTAAATCTGCACTAAACTAATTATTTAAATTATTTATATTCAAATTAGTGTTGATTTTTTAGAAAAAATAAATAAATTAGATAACCTAAAAGGTAATATAATCTTTATTTAGAAAATCGCCTTGATTTATATTAATAATTAATAAATTTAATCATGAGTTAATTTTTATTATCTACAATATCTTATTCTAATTATGAAGTAACTAATTTTATCCTATGTTATATATAAACCGATACTTTATTAATTATTCATTATTTAAATTTCTTTAAAAATGCCAAAAAATTATTTATTTTTATAATTTTCAAATAATTTTATTTATTTATTATTTCTATAACTTTTAATTTACACATTTCTATTAATAATAATAATATTTTTTTAAATATTTTTTCCTTTAATTTATAACTTTTCATCTAATTATTTACATTTCACTTTTTTAATTTTTTGTTTGCCATTTTAATAATTTTAATTCTGTAAAATTAATTTTATTTTATGATCTTTTATATTCGTTTACTTTCTTTATTATCTTTTTATTATTTTTTCCTATTCGTTTACGTTATTTTCTTTTACTTTTATTATTAGCATTTATTTGTTTATTTATTTTAAAATTTTAATAATATTTTTATTTGTTTTTCATCTTTTATATTCAGAATATTTTGAAATTATTAACGATAACTTTCTTCTTTAAAAAATGCAATTTTTAGACTTATAAACCTTGTAAAAATATTAAAAGTTATGTTTAATATTTAACAGCAAATATATAAGATATGCTTTATTTTATTTTATTATTTTATTTTATTTTGGTAGATAAGTTGGCCAGAAAATCTAACATCCGGTGCGGTTAGGCCAACTTCCTCCTTGATGAAAAAGCAAAGTTATCTGAGGATAAAACAAAAGAAAACTTGTCATTCGATAAACTAAAATCACTTTAAATATCTGCCTTATAAGGGTAAAGATAAAAAAAAACATTAATATTAACCTTTAATTTATCAATTAACGTGATATTTTTATGTAATTATGACTAATATTTTATGACTTTCAAACTAAGGTTTGTGTGCCTATTAGTAATTTACATTGAGGGATGATTAAATCATATTTTCTATGGTTACTTAGATATACCATTTTAAATAAATTTTTTATAAACAGATTTGTAAATAATTAGAGTTAT
Source organism: Centruroides sculpturatus (assembly GCF_000671375.1). Classification (NCBI taxonomy): domain Eukaryota; kingdom Metazoa; phylum Arthropoda; class Arachnida; order Scorpiones; family Buthidae; genus Centruroides; species Centruroides sculpturatus. Next base: position 709,343 of record NW_019384798.1, on the reverse strand, counting down.
TTTTGCAATTTCTCTTTCTATATACAGGGCCGGTTGAAGGTTTTGCGGGACCTCGTGTAAAAGTTATAAGTGGGGCCCCTCTGAGGCCAGAAAAATCGACGTCTGAACAGGCCCCTAGTTGTAACAGTAATAAAATAAATACAATATTATTAATTTCATTCGGAAAATATACACGATATAAATTTATTTTTGTAAATTTTTCTAGCATATTTTTTATTTACTAAAAGTAATATTTATACAATTTATTTATTATTTCACATCCTTTATTTCACATTCATGTAGATTTTATATTATTATTATTATTATTATTATTATTCCGTTATTTTATCATTTTTATACCGGATTATCCCCTACAGTGAATATAACAACAACATTCTTTCCACGCCAATCCATGCATAACATGCAGCAGAAGCATTGTTTACAGTTAAATTAACTGCAAAATTTTAATAACATGTTAACAACATGCAAAAGAACGAAAGTAAATTTCGAAATATTCCAACTTTAAAATAGCAAAATATTTAAATAATATATATATATTTTCCCCCCGAAAGATGTAAATAATCAGAAATTTTTCTTCATCTTCCTCATCAATTTGTAAAGATTTTTTTTTTTTTATATATATATAAATTTTAATTAGAGTTTCCGACTTTAATATAACATTAAAGGGGTCTTTTGCAATGTTTTCCACTAAATGATTCTGATTTGAGGGTCTTCGTGACGTCATTACCGTTGCTATGACAACTCTGATAATGCATCATGTATCCTCTTTGTTGAATTTAGAGCAAATCTTAATCAGAAATGTTGTATAGTCCTATTAGAATTTAATATTTTATATTAAAGCAAAGAATATGACGTTTCGTTTCCTATTATCTGAAATGAATGCTGTTAAAAGTTTTGGAAATTCATCAAAAGAAATTATTTTTTTTCTCAACTTTCTAAGAAAAAAAAAAGTTTTTTCTTCTACCTCTTTTCGAATAAACTATAATTCAAAAAATTTACTAAAACTGTATTAAATTCTGCTCTCTCACTATAAAGGATATATTCGACTTACGAAGGATGCAATTTATTGAAACTTTTTTGAATTTTTCTCATATCTAACGAGATGAAGAGATGCTACTATGTTCTAAAGTATTATTAACGCTTTTAAGTTTCTTAATTTATTAATAGAAAGACTTTTAATATTTAACATTTTATCAATTTATAAATAAATGAAAGATGCTAAAATCTAAATGTTTCCGACTCAATGTTTAAAACAGTTATCGCTGGAATTTATGTCGAGTTGAATGATTTTTAAAAACTCAATCACTAACGCAGCAGAATCCAGGCATATTCCATTAAAATATCTTTCCCTTATTCATGTTTATTATTATTATTTTTTTTAAATACATATAGTAAACATGCAACGTTAATAATAAAGAATTAAACGTTCTGTTACTGTATCCCTGTAAATTTACAATAACAAAACACATCTTCTAAAAGAATCAGTACGGAACAACAACAGGCCNTCAAAAAAATAATCATTTTTTTAGAAAATGCGCTTCGAAAAATAACATTTTTTTTAAAAGAAATAAGCCTATTTTGAAGTAGAAAGATTGTTATTTTTAAAAATTTTTTTAAAAATTTGAATATTTTCAACAGAAATCTCTTAGGTGTTGGTTTCGTGTACACGGGTTTATTTATGTTTATGATTCTAAAAAGCTTTTATACAGTTGTATAAATATAGTTAAAAGATTGCCAAGTATAGAAAATGTTTGTAAATATAGTAATATTTTCAAAAAAAAATTTACTTTAAGAAGAAAAAATGTCGAAGCAATTATAGAATTAATTTTAAAAAATACACTTTATTTTCAAAAATTCAAGTAACAAATTCCAATCTACGTTAAGTAAAAGAAGTGTCATGTAAAAGATGTGAGGCTTATACAGTTTTTACTGTTATATTTTGATTGAAAAACAGTTTTTTAAAACCATTAACAATGATTAAAATACATCAAAACGTATAAGGAAGTCGTTCAATGTGCATATTTTAGAAAGCCGTACATAACGAAATTTTGTACAGTGGTTCGAAACAACACACGTTGGAAAAATCATTGCATCCGAAAATTTACTAGGATCACGTGAACGATAATCTGAAACCGTCGACCAAATTTCAAATCGATATAATTACGACTTACCTGTTTGTATCCATCGTTGGGTCATATCTACCACGTTTTGTTTGGGAAATATCCACGTGACCTACGCCCTTCCGGTCTCCAGGAACCCGGATATGACGTCGTTGTTGCTAGGGGAACAGCCAGGTGAGATTGCGGACTCGTCGCAAATGACGTCATAGATCTAATGTTACTTAATTTATATTAGAACTGATAGGAAAAAATGTATTTTTTCCTAATTTATCTCTCGATAACATCAAAAACGACAGGGAAAAGAAATCATAATTTAGATACGCCGATAATTATCCTATTATATTTTATAAGATAATTTATATTTTATTGTTATTATTAATTTTTTTTTTCAGTTTTATCTGAAGAGGAGATGGATAAAAGAGATGCTCTTCTGGTAAAGTATGCAAAGAGTTAAATATAAATAGCTAGTTCTTAAGCTGGAAATATCGATTTATTTCCACTTTTATATAAATTATATATATATATATATATTTTTTGATTCTAAAAAATATTAAAAGTTAATTTAAACTTAGAACCTAAAGAGAGCATTTCAGATAAACAAGAGCATTTCATTATAAGAGGACATTTACTCCAAGCAAATCATAAGCATAGGAAATTTCTGAAGATGTCATCTATAATTACACACGGGTTATGTTTTACCTTGCACAGTTCGATTTCTGCACCATAATTATCTGATACTGCAGCAGGTGCTATGTTTCCATGGTTACAGAACGAACTGCAAATGCTAAAGCTTAAAGCGCTGTAGGCGGAGATAGATCTCTGGTAAGAGAAAGGTTGCTGTCAAGATGAACACCGTCCATGTCAATTGTTGAAGATGTTGCAAAATGCATGCAACTCTTTTGAAAACATTACTTTTGCAATTTTGTGTCATAAAAATGAATTAAAAAGTCGTTTGTCTATTTATGGAAGGTTTGTGTTTTCACGCTTAATCTAGCTTTTTCCAATGTATAAGGTATTTTATGATAGAAAAGTGAATCAAAAAGCATTGAAGCATTCACATTTCTTGATTAATTTTATTCTTGACACTGCGATATACTTATACACTATCAAAATTGCCCCAAAAATATCTTTTTATGCTTAGAGAATTGTGTTTTCTCTATTAATTAATTTACTCTTAAAGAACATGCAAAATGTTGTTATGTTATAAAACTGACTCCTTGATAATTTATATTTCTTGTTTAATTTATCCTTAAGGGTTTTGCTAAACGCTTCTCGCTATCAAACTGAATAAAAAAAATACTTATTTATTACTTAAAACATAGTTTATACTTAATTTATCTGTACCCAAAACGCTTCTTCATTATACAACACAATTAGAAATCATTTATTTATTCCTCGAAAATTTGTTTCTTAGTCGATTTATACAATTGTAGAACAATATAAAACATATTTTCTGTCATAATCTGCTATAAAATTTTTACTTTTTTACAATAAAACACACTTCTATTCTTTAAAAATTCGCATTATTTTGCTGAAATCAGCCTTAAACAATGTAAGAAACACCTTTATAATGTAAAACAAAATCAAAAAAAGCATCGCTGAATGCCTCAAGATTCGGTCTTTAATGAAATCCAAAATCTTTTATAGCACAGAACTGAATCAAAAAACACTCGTCTGCTGCTCGAAGAAATTCGTTTTATTCTTTCTTAATTCACTTTTTAACAAAATTCAAGTACCTTCACCAATAAAACCGAATCAGAAAAACATTCTTTTTTTTTGTTCATATTTACTCGCAGGAGTATTATACAACGAACATTACACAAAATATAATTTCTACCACATAAAAATCAATCAAAAAAACATCTTTATAAGAAGGTTTCGTGTATCTTAACTTAATTCAACGTTATCAAAAGTTGTGCACATCATTNTACTATGTTCTAAAGTATTATTAACGCTTTTAAGTTTCTTAATTTATTAATAGAAAAACTTTTAATATTTAACATTTTATCAATTTATAAATAAATGAAAGATGCTAAAATCTAAATGTTTCCGACTCAATGTTTAAAACAGTTATCGCTGGAATTTATGTCGAGTTGAATGATTTTTAAAAATTCAATCACTAACGCAGCAGAATCCAGGCATATTCCATTAAAATATCTTTCCCTTATTCATGTTTATTATTATTATTTTTTTTAAATACATATAGTAAACATGCAACGTTAATAATAAAGAATTAAACGTTCTGTTACTGTATCCCTGTAAATTTACAATAACAAAACACATCTTCTAAAAGAATCAGTACGGAACAACAACTATTTTTATTCCTAAAGTAATCCATGAAACCTTATTTATATTATTCTAGCCCCATTATGGGATTTTGTAATTCTATAAATGAGTTAAAGAACAAGAAAAATAAGAAAAACAAGGATTCTAGAAGTAGATTTACAGGGTGTTGGATGATAAATCTCTCACTGTTAATAGAGTACAAATGTGCGAAAAATTATAAGAATTCTAGAAAACAAGGGTTATAAAATATAAAAGACTACGAAGTTACATGGATTTTGTTACTATAAAATAAGTTCGAAGACGATCGACTTCAAATAAAACTAGTAAAGCATGGACTATAAAACTAAATAAATCACACTTAATAACTGGAAGAAAAGAATAATACTGATATTTTATGAGTTTATACTTGCAATATATAAAGTACCAATACATTTTAAACAAAACTTTTGTAATATTTTAAGTGTAAATATTCAGAAATACACGAAAAGTAGATTACAAAGTTTTTAATCTAATTGTATTTTTAATAAGAGAAATTTTATTATATAGTTGAGAATGTCATCTTTCTGAAAAGTTTATATTTGCATATTCAATTTATATTCTAGAAATTATTTTATTTTAAAAATTTACCTAAAAGACTTCAGCTAAAAGTACACTTTTAAGTATTTTATAAATTTAATTAAATTTAACAATTAAAAAAAAAGATTTAAGAAATTTCATTAATTAAATTAATTTTCTCACAATTTTATACTTCTATGCTTATTACATTTCAGAAAAATCAGTTTTATTTATAAAATACATTTCTAAGAAATTATTTAGTTTATAAAATAATAAAATAAAATAAAATAATAAATAATAATATTTAAAATTTATTTATTTACTCAAATAATCTTAATACAAAAATATTGAAGGACACACCATAGTGTCTTTCTGACCTTTTTAACAATGGCAAAATAGAACTTTAACATTTAAAATGAGAATTAACTTTCTGTAAAGATAAAAAAAACATTAATATTAACCTTTAATTTATCAATTAACGTGATATTTTTATGTAATTATGTCTAATATTTTATGACTTTCAAACTAAGGTTTGTGTGCCTATTAGTAATTTACATTGAGGGATGATTAAATCATATTTTCTATGGTTACTTAGATATACCATTTTAAATAAATTTTTTATAAACAGATTTGTAAATAATTAGAGTTATTTTTGCAATTTCTCTTTCTATATACAGGGCCGGTTGAAGGTTTTGCGGGACCTCGTGTAAAAGTTATAAGTGGGGCCCCTCTGAGGCCAGAAAAATCGACGTCTGAACAGGCCCCTAGTTGTAACAGTAATAAAATAAATACAATATTATTAATTTCATTCGGAAAATATACACGATATAAATTTATTTTTGTAAATTTTTCTAGCATATTTTTTATTTACTAAAAGTAATATTTATACAATTTATTTATTATTTCACATCCTTTATTTCACATTCATGTAGATTTTATATTATTATTATTATTATTATTATTCCGTTATTTTATCATTTTTATACCGGATTATCCCCTACAGTGAATATAACAACAACATTCTTTCCACGCCAATCCATGCATAACATGCAGCAGAAGCATTGTTTACAGTTAAATTAACTGCAAAATTTTAATAACATGTTAACAACATGCAAAAGAACGAAAGTAAATTTCGAAATATTCCAACTTTAAAATAGCAAAATATTTAAATAATATATATATATTTTCCCCCCGAAAGATGTAAATAATCAGAAATTTTTCTTCATCTTCCTCATCAATTTGTAAAGATTTTTTTTTTTTTATATATATATAAATTTTAATTAGAGTTTCCGACTTTAATATAACATTAAAGGGGTCTTTTGCAATGTTTTCCACTAAATGATTCTGATTTGAGGGTCTTCGTGACGTCATTACCGTTGCTATGACAACTCTGATAATGCATCATGTATCCTCTTTGTTGAATTTAGAGCAAATCTTAATCAGAAATGTTGTATAGTCCTATTAGAATTTAATATTTTATATTAAAGCAAAGAATATGACGTTTCGTTTCCTATTATCTGAAATGAATGCTGTTAAAAGTTTTGGAAATTCATCAAAAGAAATTATTTTTTTTCTCAACTTTCTAAGAAAAAAAAAAGTTTTTTCTTCTACCTCTTTTCGAATAAACTATAATTCAAAAAATTTACTAAAACTGTATTAAATTCTGCTCTCTCACTATAAAGGATATATTCGACTTACGAAGGATGCAATTTATTGAAACTTTTTTGAATTTTTCTCATATCTAACGAGATGAAGAGATGCTACTATGTTCTAAAGTATTATTAACGCTTTTAAGTTTCTTAATTTATTAATAGAAAAACTTTTAATATTTAACATTTTATCAATTTATAAATAAATGAAAGATGCTAAAATCTAAATGTTTCCGACTCAATGTTTAAAACAGTTATCGCTGGAATTTATGTCGAGTTGAATGATTTTTAAAAATTCAATCACTAACGCAGCAGAATCCAGGCATATTCCATTAAAATATCTTTCCCTTATTCATGTTTATTATTATTATTTTTTTTAAATACATATAGTAAACATGCAACGTTAATAATAAAGAATTAAACGTTCTGTTACTGTATCCCTGTAAATTTACAATAACAAAACACATCTTCTAAAAGAATCAGTACGGAACAACAACAGGCCATGTCGTTCATTGCCTTTAGTTTTCTACACTCAGTAATCCGGCATTCCTCTGTGGAATGGCCGGATAAGCAAGAGTCTACTATAACTAAAAACGTTAGCACTTCATTGTTTAGCTATACCTAAAGTACTGGCACATTCGAATATTTTTATCTTGATACCTAAAATCTTAACGGAAATATTTTTATAAAAATAAAAATTATATTTAATTTCTTCGAATAAACAAAAAAATATAATGGATTTAAACAACTTCTAAACAATTTTACAACGTATTACTATTAAAGCATGAGAAATGTTATTTAAATTAATCTTACACCTCAATTTATTTTTTTAATCTATAATTATTATAAATTTACAAATTTGTTTTCATGCGAAATAATATATTTTCATAATAAATTAAAATTGTGTTTTGCTTCAATATCAATAAAAGGATTTCAAGAATATTTATAATAGAAATGAAGTAATCAACATCAGATTAAATATAAAACAGCTAGAGAGATAAATAAACGAATGAAATTCAATAAAAATAAATAAGAAGGTAAATAATATGTTAAAGTAATAAAAAAATATAAATAAATAAAATGTTATAAGTGCTAATATTTTCTTCAATTGTTGTTTTTTTTTTATTTTATTCTATAGAATATATTCAATTATTTTTGTTAAATATTTGTTCTTTGCAAACATGAATTAGAAAGAGCTTGTTATTGTTTTAATTATTATTATTTTTTTTTTTATTATTGTAACAGTATGCAACTAAAATTTCTAAAAAAGTAAAAATTTTAAGTGTGGGCAGATTAAAAATAATCATTTCTGTAGTTTAAATATCATAAATTATACAAGTTAAGTTACATATTAAACCAGAATATCATAATAATCTACCCACTGCTTATCATACAGATTTCTCTCTCTCATTTAAAATAAGTATTTCAAAATTTTAACGATGAATTGCTTAGAAATCAATAAAAAATTTGGTGATGTTTAATCTTACATTCATTAAAATTAAATAGAGAAAAATCAATTGAAAATATTAGAAATTAATGAGTTTAACATCTGAAAAATACAAGAATTTAAACAGGAAAGTTGAACATTTATTTAAAAATTTATTATTAAATATAAAAATTAGTAAAAGTTCTGAATAATGATTAAATATATAAAGTAAATATTGAAAAAATTGAAAGTATTTTCAGAAATTTAATTGTTTAGTATTATTACGAATCTACAATCTTGTTTTTACTTATGATCCAATTTATACTAAATTATACAACATATTTTATTAAATTTAAATTATTTTATCATATACAACAATATGAAGACGTTTTATATTAAAAATAACTTAATTCAATATTAAAATTTAATAGAAAAAAGTGAAAAAGAGCAGAGTGATGAATAAAAGCGAGATCAGGGATGAGGATGAATATCCAGAAACAGTTTAAAGTTAAGTGATAAATTATCCTTTTCCTCTATTTTCATAATTAAAAATGACTTTAAACAAATCTTAAACAAGCGATTTTTTATATTTCGTATTCTTTGTATTTATTTTTTATTCAATTAATCATCAATAAATGTAAATTATTCATTCGCAAAAATTAAACCTTATTTAAATCTGCACTAAACTAATTATTTAAATTATTTATATTCAAATTAGTGTTGATTTTTTAGAAAAAATAAATAAATTAGATAACCTAAAAGGTAATATAATCTTTATTTAGAAAATCGCCTTGATTTATATTAATAATTAATAAATTTAATCATGAGTTAATTTTTATTATCTACAATATCTTATTCTAATTATGAAGTAACTAATTTTATCCTATGTTATATATAAACCGATACTTTATTAATTATTCATTATTTAAATTTCTTTAAAAATGCCAAAAAATTATTTATTTTTATAATTTTCAAATAATTTTATTTATTTATTATTTCTATAACTTTTAATTTACACATTTCTATTAATAATAATAATATTTTTTTAAATATTTTTTCCTTTAATTTATAACTTTTCATCTAATTATTTACATTTCACTTTTTTAATTTTTTGTTTGCCATTTTAATAATTTTAATTCTGTAAAATTAATTTTATTTTATGATCTTTTATATTCGTTTACTTTCTTTATTATCTTTTTATTATTTTTTCCTATTCGTTTACGTTATTTTCTTTTACTTTTATTATTAGCATTTATTTGTTTATTTATTTTAAAATTTTAATAATATTTTTATTTGTTTTTCATCTTTTATATTCAGAATATTTTGAAATTATTAACGATAACTTTCTTCTTTAAAAAATGCAATTTTTAGACTTATAAACCTTGTAAAAATATTAAAAGTTATGTTTAATATTTAACAGCAAATATATAAGATATGCTTTATTTTATTTTATTATTTTATTTTATTTTGGTAGATAAGTTGGCCAGAAAATCTAACATCCGGTGCGGTTAGGCCAACTTCCTCCTTGATGAAAAAGCAAAGTTATCTGAGGATAAAACAAAAGAAAACTTGTCATTCGATACACTAAAATCACTTTAAATATCTGCCTTATAAGGATGATGATGAATTTCCTGAAGATGACTCGATTATCGGCTAACTAATTTGAACAAGAACGTTGACCCCTGTTGGATGAGAAAACTGAGAAATACATATTTTGGCTGTAATGCGTCAGATGTGATTTCCCTTAACAGGAAATTGGTATTTTTGTTCAATTTCCGTTTGTATGGAAGAGATGTAATTTAGTTACGGCTGGTTACTTTGCTTTTGACGATGACAACGTTATGCATTGCCGATAGACCTGTACGTATCTATTCTAATTTACAAATCTTCCGTTGTTCGTTACATGACCGTTAAGTTTGTAATGTTTATAAATGTATGTACACATTCTAACAATATATTTATATATATAGAACATGTGCAGGAAAATATCTCACTCGCAGACATTCCACATACATATTTACCACTGTAATCCACATACGAACTCCCATGCACAATATAAATACTCCATGCATATATTACACATTTATACATCTTACAAGCATTCATTTGTTTATATTTTATTACTTAAAATTATTAAAATAGCACTCATAAACATATGTACAGTACATTCTTCCGATATTATAGTCCACATTACACAAATATCCTCTTTCCAAATACAACTATATTTTATACATACTTTTTCAACACAAAAATATATATGCCTCTTACACATACTCATATTATACACACTTCCTATATAGATACACACACACACACACACACAAACACATATATATAGGCATATATATATACACAGATATATACAGTTTACTGTGTAATACAGACACAAAAACCCTCATATATACATTTCCAATGTATTAAATGTTCGCATTATATAAATATCTTCACATTGACGCACCCATTTCATAAACTTACATATATACACACATCCCCAATACACAGACTATATACATCTATACCCACACGCGTCACACATATTTCCGCGTATGTTACACACACGAAGAACGTTCTAAAATCTTTAAAAGATTCATAAATTCGACCTGTAATCAATTATGAAAATGCAAAAACCATATTTTAAATCCGTAGCATCAGCATATACATAATGCCGACGTCAGCAGGTGTTTTATGTCACACAACACAAACAATTTCGTCACTATGTTTATCCGCGAATGCTCTCCGTTATCTTTCGGAAATTAATCCGGATCCATAAAAAAATTATATTAATTTTAAATTTANTTTATAATTATATTATAATTTTAATATTATTTTTTTTAAATTACAAAGAAATTAATTATCGTATAGAATGTAGTTTCTTAGAAAGAATTCCGATAATTAATATTATTCAATGATAATGAAAGGGTTACATTTAAACAATGGAATTAAATTTTTGTGTAAGTGATCATTTTTGGTTGTTTTCCTGAGGGAAAAATTCGTTAATTTATATTATTTAATGAATAGATTTAATTTAGATTTTATTGAGAAATATGTTTAGAGTTTCCTCTACTTTAGTAACATATTTCCACATGAAATAGCTGCAAAGTTGGTTTCTCAGTAAATTTAATTCGTTTAGGTAATCTCAAAAATATCTAGCCATTGTTAAATGGAAATAATATCATTTACATTCAACATTATTTAAACAAACGATAATAAATATTAATTAATTATGAAATTTCCATCTATTCTATGTTCTAGTTATCAATAAATTATCAATGAATTTTCTAAATACAGTAGTATTTAATGTATTTAGAAAAAAAAATCTTGATAAGATGACTCAATGGGAAAAGATGCCTCGAATTAGGTATAATAATTTTAGATGATACTACAAATATAAGACATACTCACAGACGCAATAAGAATAATCATGATATAAATTTTATAAATTATTTTTTCAATTATTCAAAATTTTAAGCATCTCAACAATAGATATTCTTCACAAATTATAAGTTCAATGAAGTAATGGATAAACAATATATGTATTGTATACAACAGAATATGAAGAATATGAAAAAAAAGTGTTATTTAAATGGCATTTTCATTATTTACTTAACATTAAGACATTTACAATTACTGTTAAACTTGTTTTTAAATCATTTCATTTTAATTTAATTTTTGTATGGTTTATGTATAATTCATATATAACTCAAGAGTTGTATTAAATAAAATTTGTTCTATTTTCACAATATACGTTAAGTAAAAACTGTATTGTGTTCAAAATATGTTAATTAACAAATATACTAATAATAAACAACTAGGATATTTTAATCTAAATCATTATAAGCTTATTAATATGTTAAATGATTGATTAATTTTCGTTTGGAAACTACTCATTTGAGTAGTTTTGTAATGAAACTTCGTTATATACAGTGTAATTATTTCTTAATGATTGAGAATTTACACATATATATATTTTAAATGTAGTCTATACATTTCAATAATTAATACATACTTAAGTCCGAAAATAAGGTTAAATATAAATATATCATCTTATTAAAAACTTTTATATATAGAAATAATCCAATTTTATACAATAACATCCCATAAAAAAAGATTTGTAAAATTCTTAAAAAGTTATTAATCTTTTAAAACTTAATTTTAGTTGTAATTTTTAAGAAAAGAATCGATTCGTAATTAATAACGAAGTAAATATTTCATTAACTGGACTAATCCTTAGTTTAGTACTTGTAGGATTTAACAAATTACACACAAAGCAGAAAGATGGGGATGTGAAAGAGGAGCTGGAAGAAGAGAAGAAGGGGGATTTTCCAAAAAATTCCAAATTAAACAACATGGATCAGTATCTGTTGTCACAGAAGCAACAGCAGCAGATGTCTGCTTTTGGTTCTTTTGCACAACTACTAAATACTGCATCAACAGGCAGCTACTGTTGCCTCCACCAACAATCGATCATACGTATTGACCCATTCGTTTGCACTGAAATTTTCGTTCGACCCCATCTTGAACACCTAGATGAATTCTGCGAACGTTTTCTCGCTACACCCTATTATAAAATATGATTTCATCGCTAATTAACCATTAAAAAAATCCACGTGATCACATAATTCTTAAAATGTAGAACAAATTTTAAAAATTGAAACATTGTGAAACCAATTTTAAAACATTCTCCCTTTCGATCGATATTAATTATCATCATCAATTTTCTCTCTCGTTTCTCTGTAAAGTATAATCTCTTCTACAAAATAAGTCTATTAAACGTGTTTTCTATATAATAATATTCAACAAACCAAAAAATATCTTCAAAAACAATCTCGATTTGTTTGAATAAAATCAATCAATAAACGAATCATCCACCCTCGAACACGTACATAAAACTGGAAATTTTTTTATTTATCTAAGAAATTGTATTTAATCAAAGTTGTCTTTAAAATATAAAGTAATTTTACTTTTTTTTCTAATTCTAAAAACACAAAAACANATTTCTTAAGATATCAAATTTGATTGGATGAGAAATTTAAAATAGATATTTAAATTTTAAATATTATTAAACAAATGTTTGTTTAGATAAAATCAATTCATCTTTCTTCTTCTTTTATCATGAAGCAAAATTGTATACAATTACGATATATTTCGTACATGTACCTTATAAAACATTGAAATTCAATTACTTACATTTATGTACGAGACTTGAGGTAGAGTGTTTCTTAAACCAGATGTCTGAGTTATCAAAGCTAAGATACAAGTTACGCAAAGACTTATTCTTCCAGGAACTACATCAATTCCTAACCAAAACGAAAACCAAGATATGACTATAACTAATCCACTTGGTGCGTATACATTCGTTACAAAGTAGCTCAAATGTCTTTCGAAGGTAAAATTAATGTATAACATGGAATATCTTCCTGTAAATATAGCGTCATTAAACATTCAGAATTGAATTATAATATAATTTATAAATAATATAATTCTTACTGCCTATTTTTTTATTTATCTAAGAAATTGTATTTAATCAAAGTTGTCTTTAAAATATAAAGTAATTTTACTTTTTTTTCTAATTCTAAAAACACAAAAACAAGAGGGAAAAAAAACAGAGAATGATTAAGGAACAAATGTTTTCTGCTCTACTAACGTAGACGTTTCCTTCCCACAGTTCAAGAAAAACCTATTAAGTTGTATTCTCAAATAGAGAGTCCTTAAACTACACTATAGACCTCGGGCAATTTCACACTTTTTTTTATATAAAGATTTTGTTTTTTAGTTTTTTTTATTGCCTATTCACTTTTATATCCTGAATTTCTATCCCGAAGCTAAGTAGCAAATATAATCGTTTAATTTATAATTATATTATAATTTTAATATTATTTTTTTTAAATTACAAAGAAATTAATTATCGTATAGAATGTAGTTTCTTAGAAAGAATTCCGATAATTAATATTATTCAATGATAATGAAAGGGTTACATTTAAACAATGGAATTAAATTTTTGTGTAAGTGATCATTTTTGGTTGTTTTCCTGAGGGAAAAATTCGTTAATTTATATTATTTAATGAATAGATTTAATTTAGATTTTATTGAGAAATATGTTTAGAGTTTCCTCTACTTTAGTAACATATTTCCACATGAAATAGCTGCAAAGTTAATTTCTCAGTAAATTTAATTCGTTTAGGTAATCTCAAAAATATCTAGCCATTGTTAAATGGAAATAATATCATTTACATTCAACATTATTTAAACAAACGATAATAAATATTAATTAATTATGAAATTTCCATCTATTCTATGTTCTAGTTATCAATAAATTATCAATGAATTTTCTAAATACAGTAGTATTTAATGTATTTAGAAAAAAAAATCTTGATAAGATGACTCAATGGGAAAAGATGCCTCGAATTAGGTATAATAATTTTAGATGATACTACAAATATAAGACATACTCACAGACGCAATAAGAATAATCATGATATAAATTTTATAAATTATTTTTTCAATTATTCAAAATTTTAAGCATCTCAACAATAGATATTCTTCACAAATTATAAGTTCAATTAAGTAATGGATAAACAATATATGTATTGTATACAACAGAATATGAAGAATATGAAAAAAAAGTGTTATTTAAATGGCATTTTCATTATTTACTTAACATTAAGACATTTACAATTACTGTTAAACTTGTTTTTAAATCATTTCATTTTAATTTAATTTTTGTATGGTTTATGTATAATTCATATATAACTCAAGAGTTGTATTAAATAAAATTTGTTCTATTTTCACAATATACGTTAAGTAAAAACTGTATTGTGTTCAAAATATGTTAATTAACAAATATACTAATAATAAACAACTAGGATATTTTAATCTAAATCATTATAAGCTTATTAATATGTTAAATGATTGATTAATTTTCGTTTGGAAACTACTCATTTGAGTAGTTTTGTAATGAAACTTCGTTATATACAGTGTAATTATTTCTTAATGATTGAGAATTTACACATATATATATTTTAAATGTAGTCTATACATTTCAATAATTAATACATACTTAAGTCCGAAAATAAGGTTAAATATAAATATATCATCTTTTATTGTTACTATATAATTTTTTCGACAAATAAATTTTGAAAAACTTCGCTAATTAACGACAAAAAGAATAAAATTATGTAAAAAAATTTGTGATTCATTTTATCTATAAAATAAAATTCGTCTAGAAATATATCTTAACGACAATATTGTAAATAATAAAAATAAATAAATAAGAATAGAAATTATCTTTGTATTTAATTGTGTAGAAAGTATCTAATTATATTTATCTTTGTTTAACCAATCGTTATTAAGACAACCATATCGCTAACCAATCGTCATTAAGACAACCATATCGCTAACCAATCGTCATTAAGACAATCATATCGCTAACCAATCATATAATTCCAATAAACTAGTCATTCAATTAGTCAATTTTAACACAATTAAGAAAATTTTATTATTCAAAACAATTCTTAAATCACTCATAATTAAGAAAAAGCATATCTTCAATCTTTGTAAAGTCTTTCAGCTTTAACATCTTACATATATCACAGAAGACGGCATATTACATATAGAAACGTCTCAATTTAACCTTTATTATCTTTTCTATCACCTTTAAATTTTATTACATTTATTTACAGTTTATTTGAATGATTCCTCTACACGAAATTGCAATCGCAATCATCATGTTTCTAGTTGTAATTTTAACCGTTAGTACTTTTAAAAAAAACGACACAGTAAAATATTTATATATAGTGTGATGGTATTTTATTAAACAGATTACTTTATAAATAAAATATATGTTATGAGATTCGTAAAAATTTCATTTTTACATAATCCATGGATGAATATATTTATATAAAAAATAAAACTAGTGACTTTTTAATATTAGTTTTGTCTTAATATTTTCTTTGCAACAGCAGAGGCCAATAAATTACATTGAAAATTATAAAACACAATGGAAATATAACTCTCGAAGCTTTATCTATTATTAAAATATTTTTTAGAGAACAATTACAAATTATATTACATTCTTCTTCTTCTTCTTCTATTTCTTCCTCGATCCATTTTGGTTTATTGGGTTGTGTCATTAATCTCTCGTGCTGTTTTCTTTTATGCGATTCACAAGTACAATATGGTTTAATAACTCGCCCTTGACCCTTTTCCATGTCTATGTAATAAGGTGCAGGTGGTTCGTTCTAAATGGAAGATACCACAAAGGATACCTTTTAATATATTTCACTCTTAATGAATAATTACGGTCTTACCTTTATTTCAGCTTCCGGTTTTTCTTCCTCCTTCGCCATTTTGTCTTTTTGATGTTTATCAATAAACCAAATGAGTGTAAATTCTAAAAGGCTAGCGAAAACAAAGAGTAAACAGGAAATCATCCAGATATCCAAACCCTGTAAAGAAACGTATTTTGTACTGTTTGAAATGCTAAAAATGTTTTCTTTTTTTTTAAATATTGCTTTAATTCTAATTATATGATAGAAGAAAACATTAAAATCCTAAAATATTTTATTGAAAATTCATATATTGAGCATCTCTCTTGAACTTATTCCATAATATGTAAACTGTGATTAATTATAATTACTTAGAAATTTGATAGAAACGAAATTAAATATAAATAGTTTGAGGTTATTAAATTAAGTAAATTAATTGTTTGAATATTCATAGTTCACAGCGATATAAGTAAGCGTGAAAAGTTGAAATAATTTTAATGAAGATTAGTTTGAAATGTGATTATATAACCAATGAGTGGTTGAAGAAATTTAAAATTTAAAAATACCCACATCAATTTTAATTTCTTTACTAATTTAATTTGATATTTTAGAAACATTGCAGAAAACTTTAATATATATAAATTTGGATACTAAGATTTAAGAACAATTAATTAAGAATTGAAAACAGATATGACTAATCTAAAGTTTCAAAGTTCTTTAATTAATCGGTGTTTTATATAAATAAAAATTAGTTGTAGAAATTAGTCACCTCCATTTTCATTAATTTTCTCAACTAAGAATATTAAATTCAATTTTTATATATTAAGAATTCTGATGATATTTCTTAAGATATCAAATTTGATTGGATGAGAAATTTAAAATAGATATTTAAATTTTAAATATTATTAAACAAATGTTTGTTTAGATAAAATCAATTCATCTTTCTTCTTCTTTTATCATGAAGCAAAATTGTATACAATTACGATATATTTCGTACATGTACCTTATAAAACATTGAAATTCAATTACTTACATTTATGTACGAGACTTGAGGTAGAGTGTTTCTTAAACCAGATGTCTGAGTTATCAAAGCTAAGATACAAGTTACGCAAAGACTTATTCTTCCAGGAACTACATCAATTCCTAACCAAAACGAAAACCAAGATATGACTATAACTAATCCACTTGGTGCGTATACATTCGTTACAAAGTAGCTCAAATGTCTTTCGAAGGTAAAATTAATGTATAACATGGAATATCTTCCTGTAAATATAGCGTCATTAAACATTTAGAATTGAATTATAATATAATTTATAAATAATATAATTCTTACTGCCTAACATAATTCTGTATCCATTGCCTTTACTTAATTTTACAGAATGTTGTAATAGTTTAAGATCTGGATTCATTGGTACTTCTCCAGATTCATTTTCCCATTTATAAACCAACATTGTTTCAGGATATCCATCTTTAGTAAACATTACATTATATTAATGTATTTTAATATTTCAAAAATATTATTATAATGATAATAATAATAATAATAATTACAACTTCTCATTGTTAAAGGGCATATTTGAATGTCTACAGGATAAAATTTAAAGTCCATTTGACATCCAACTTCTACCGCCAATCTGAAAGACATTAAATGTTTAACTGTATGATACATCAAAAGATATAGAGATAAATAATTATATTTATTATCGAATATATTGAATGAAAATAATGTTAATTTTATTTTTTTTGCAAAAAGATTGCTTTAATTTCTCTTCCTATATAGGATATAAAAGAAATGCAATGATATATTTAATATCGTTATAATTTATAAACGAATTTTCCTGCAGAATTTTGGCTTTAATATTTAGTAATGTCTAGAAGAATTATTTAGAAAGATGCTTTTGCTTAATTAAACTTTAAGAAACGATTTAATCTACATTACGTAAGATATACTCAGTTTGTTTTCTATGCAATTTCCGTCCATCTCTATAATCTAAGATGCAAAAATAATCATATCTTAATCAATACATCATCATTCTTGTGTAGGATTTATATCCTCATCGTTGTAACAGATAAAAAAAAAATCAGAAAGAATAAAGCGAAATTTGCTCTGTATCTTCAAACTTGTGAGATGATGAGCATTTCCATGTCGAATTGAAAGATTTCCATGAAGTTATAAATATTTTCCCATTATAATTTCTACGTAATTAGAGCGCAGAAGAAAGTGATGAACAATATAATCTTTATAATCATAAAGATAATGATGTAATTGAAATAACACATTTAAAATATTAAAATCGAGAAGACATGTATGCATATACATGCTTTTATTTTAGCATAAAATGTGATAAAAGTGGAAGAAGATTATATAAAAAATCCTTTATGTAGAAAGAATTATACATTTACACTATAGAAATTTAAAATTTTTTAAATAAATTTTAGCTGAGTTAAAAAAAAGAAATGTAGCACGTTACATTTTCCAGATAATCTATTTATTTAACACGTTACATATAATTATGTAAATGTTTATTTAAATATTTTAACACAAAAAATAACTTGTGTATGTTAAATTATTCATATCATGTTTATTTATATAAGTATATAATATTATGAAGGATATTTACATTAAATAAATAAATTTTTACACGATTAAATGACACAATTTAATTAACTATTAACTTAAAATAAATGACTTTATTAAGTTAAATATTTTTAAAAATTGTATTTTAAATCATATTTTATTATTTTCAAATTTAATTTAGTAAACGATACAAACGAATGTTCCATTATTCACGAATATTTATTGCATATATTATTTTTGATTTGAAATTTTCCTAATTTTCTTATTCGTTTGCTATCTCCCTCGAATAAATTTTGAATATTTTTACGATAAGAAAATCTCCTTTATTATTTATATCCAGCGACCGTTCTGCTTTCGAAATTTATTTAAATAATCCATACGAAGACGGCAAAAGAAAAATAATTTAAAATTATTCAAATATTAATTTAATTAAATAAAAATATTTTATTTTGTTTTTTTTTCTTGCTTTTAATTCTTACGCAAAGTTAATTAATTCGATAATCCAATAAATAATATTTAAGGATAGATAATTAACTCTATTTATTTATTATTAATTAATTTCAATTATGTGCTAATCATTTATTTTTGTTTTTTTTATTTTAATTTTATTACAACTCTAAATTCAGTATAATGAATTTTATAGTAAGTTCTCCTGAATAAGTCAAGCTGTAATTTAAAAAAAATCATAATTTTCTTTAATTAATAGTATAAAAAAATTAAGTAATATTAGAATATGATGGAAAATTTTTTCAATATGAAAATAAACGGAATTATCTATAAATACGCCTACTTTTACTGGATCTGCCAATCATTGATCAGCTGTTAAAATATTTCAGATACTTTATCTCATATATCATGCAGAGAACTGCCTGTGCTCATTAGATTTTTTTAAAATAATTTAATTAAGTCTCTTGAAATTTTATGAGGATGTTACGCTTAGATTTGGTTTATTACTCATATATTTGTATACAGTCACCTCCCAACAACGGCCATTACTTTTCAGGAACTTGTTTTTGAACGAAAATTGCATATAAAATAACATGTTAACAACGACCAGTTTCTGTTTACATCAGTAGTCGTTGTTAACAGGTTTGACTATAATGTGAAAATATATTTACATACTAAATATATGCGTATATAGTAATACAACAGAATGAAAAATTTGCTCATTTATACAGAATTAAATACAGAAAACCATTAACAAAATCATTTTTCGTGTTTATTTTCAAGTATAGAAATATAATCTTAACAATAAACACATTTTCTGTGATGAATAGTTTTTGAGAGATGAGCGTGACAAACACTAAAGTTTATATTATAGAAAACGAATCGTTAAATATAACAATAACTTTGATAGATCTATTTAAACTTTCTATAAACATAAACAGTTTATTGTTGAACGTGAAAAACATAAAATATTTTTATTATAAATTAAATAAAATGTCTAGGCAAATGCTGGAAAGTCTAGGCAGAGATGAATACATACAATTGATACAAAAGAGATGAATTGGCATATTTCTTCCTCAACTAATTATTATTTAGAAATATATCATCAATTAAATATTAAAATAATATTTAAACTTGAAGCTTTCTTATATATTAATACAATTTATTTTTATAGTTTTTTATTATATTCAAGATTATTGAATTTAGTAACAACTTAATATCAATGTAATCAATTTTATTATAAAAAAAAATAATAACTCACCTGCTTACATGCTCTAATTTACACAATTCATCAGGCTCTAAACTTAAAATCAATATTTTAGTGCTGCTTTCTTTAGTAATTGTGTCAATTTTTTTGGCGTTAATCAGAAAGGTATCCGGTAACCAAAATAAATAGAAATAAACTGGTGATAAATATAAAGGATCGTCCAGTGTTATATTTAAATTTATGGAATTTACAGAGTTTACATATTCACTACAAATTTCCTTATTCACTTTCCATGAATGTTTGAAATNTTGTTGAACGTGAAAAACATAAAATATTTTTATTATAAATTAAATAAAATGTCTAGGCAAATGCTGGAAAGTCTAGGCAGAGATGAATACATACAATTGATACAAAAGAGATGAATTGGCATATTTCTTCCTCAACTAATTATTATTTAGAAATATATCATCAATTAAATATTAAAATAATATTTAAACTTGAAGCTTTCTTATATATTAATACAGATTTTTTATATAGTTTGTTTTTTATTATATTCAAGATTATTGAATTTAGTAACAACTTAATATCAATGTAATCAATTTTATTATAAAAAAAAATAATAACTCACCTGCTTACATGCTCTAATTTACACAATTCATCAGGCTCTAAACTTAAAATCAATATTTTAGTGCTGCTTTCTTTAGTAATTGTGTCAATTTTTTTGGCGTTAATCAGAAAGGTATCCGGTAACCAAAATAAATAGAAATAAACTGGTGATAAATATAAAGGATCGTCCAGTGTTATATTTAAATTTATGGAATTTACAGAGTTTACATATTCACTACAAATTTCCTTATTCACTTTCCATGAATGTTTGAAATATATATCCAATCGAAACTCCTAAAATATATAAATTTATATTTAGATTTTAAAATTCGTCAACTGTTAAATAAATAAACTTTTATTACAGAATGTTAATTAATAAAATATTATTTAAATTCTATGGCATACCATATCCTTTGCATTAAAAGAACTTATATCGTCGACGTAAACTTCCATGGCCATGGTCATGATTTCTGTTATTGTAAATACATAAAATTAAAATATAAAAATATTTAAATCTAATTAATTGATTTATTTACCTGGTTCTTCTATAGGTAATCTATCTGTACTCTTTTTTCCTCTGGTGAGTTTTGCTACATTTTTTCCTATTTTTAATATCGCAGTTCTAAGTTCATCATCCATAACCACCGTTTCATTTTCGCTTCTTACTGGTTTAATACTATAAATTAATTAAAAAGTTATAAGTAATTTAATAAATTATATATTTTTCTCTTTTATTAAAATTTTGTAACGCGTTTGATTAATTTTTTAATTGGATAAAACATGACATTATAGACAAATTTTACCTTCTCTATAAAAGATTGTTAGGTAATTTTAAGCTACATTATTAAGATATCAATAATAAGTGACTTTACTTAAAGATTTTTGAGAATAAATTGAAATCTTAAATAAAAATTAACAAAAAAGAAAATCGCCGATTAAATTTCTAGTTTAAAAGCAATAATTCTTAAGACAATTCTAATGTTAGCAAATCATTTTCAGTTTTTACTTGATATCTTATATATAACATAGAGAAATTTTTACTCCGGAACTAGAGAATCTTTAATAGATGAAAAGATGCATGTGATTTAGGAGAGATCTAATAAGATCGCATGTTGTATAGCGAGTCACATAAGCGTTTATATTTTTTATACGTATTCGATTTGCTACATATATACTGTATATATATAAATGTGTGTGTATGTGCCTTATATACATATTTTTATGCAGTATATATGCATAAAAAATATACGTAAATTGTATCTATATAGATGCTTTTATTAATAAGCGAACAGAAAACTTACTTTTACAGCTCAAAATTCATAATAGAAAAATTAAACTTATAACATTTAATATTATCAAGTCAGACTAGAAAGCCACAAAAGTCTTCAAGTTTTCGACCTATGGTCGAAAACTTGAAGACTTTTGTGACTCCTTTATTTACTTAATTCTATTATTTTACAAAATTTAGTGTATTTATTTATACTATAACTTACTAATATTTGTAATCTATACTATCTTATACAATAGAAATTTATATTATGCTTTGATGATAATGATTTTAATTCATTTTTATTTATGACATTATTCTAAAAACTCTACGTTAATCCAATTAATGGCTAATTTATCTAAGAAACGTTTTAAATTATCAAGAAAATGTTATATATTTAAATATTAAATGGCTTACGAGTATTTTTATTATGAAACTGTAAAAATATTTGAATAGAAAACAAATAACTATTGTTTTTTATTCAAATATTTATGTATAGGCGTACAGTACATTAATAAATATATGCTAGAAAATATGATTTTTAAGTAAATGAACTTAGTAAATATAAAACAATTATCAAATCACGAGATATATATATACTTTAATTAATTAAAATAATAAGTTTTTTAAGTATTCTTAGAATTATTTTCTATTGTTAAAAAATAATACAGTAAAACCTCGATTTAATAGATTAATTCAGATGAGGAATGTCCTTTATATAATAAAGAAGGTATTCCAAATGCATGTTTTAAAAAATTGACAAATTAGTTACTTTTTTACTTACGTAGATACATTTGTGTAATTAAAATTACATTTAAAAAAACATTTAAAAAAGTATTTTTTCTGTTTTTTTATGTCAATTATCGATAAATTGATGTCTTCGATTTATTTTGATTAAAACGTTCTAATTACTTTATAGAATTCTGCTTTAAAATGGAACGGTATTCATATCTTTACTTGGACAAATAAATCTTGAATTTTCGATAAAACTGTATAAAATTTTGGAAAAAGTTAAATTTTATTTATTAATCACGATACAGAATAATGATTAGAACAAAATTTTACCATGTTTTCAGACATCGACAAGATAAAAACTATTCTTATAAACTTATGTTTAAAATCTATCATCTTTGAATTGTTACATGAGAAATATTTTAAACAAAAAGATGAAAATATAAAATTACGTATTTGCATTTAGCAAAAATTTGCTTTCTTATGCAAATTCATAATTTTATATTTTTGTAAAAATGCTTTCTTTGTTTTTTCGTTACAAACGATGTTCAAAACGATCTCCTCCTATTTACAATGTCTCATTGTTGAGTTTACAAATTCCAAGAATATTTGGAATTGTTTTCTTAGTTCCTGTCCTTTGCGTAGTGTTTTTCATTTAATGTTTTATCTGATAAACCAACCGTTTTATACGGTCCCACATACCGTATAAAGGACCAAAAGATTTAGATCAGAGGATTTTCATAGCAATAGAAAAGATATACAATATCCGATTAAACATTGCGCTATCTTTTAAAAAAGATCTTAACGATGTCCACAAAACATAAAAAGGTTCATCGAGTAAAAGTCATCTGTTTATAGTATACTAGAGAACATTTTCCAGAGCTCGTTCTATAAAACACTAACTTTAACTTTGCGACATTAATTTATTACCTATAAATTTAAAAAGACATACTACAAAGAACAAACATGAGATCTAATTGGTGTTGATGCTTGTAATAAGAGTGGATTTTGTTAGTTTGAAAAATCTCATTTCTGATAAAATCAACCTCATTAATAGATCATAAAGCATTTAAAAATTATGTGTAAATCATTCGTGCAGTTTGAAAGAATCACTAACAAATACAGTAGCCTAATTATCCTTGAAAGTATATAATAACGTTCCTCCGAAATATATTCCTAGATATATCAACGAATTTTTGTTCTTGGTTCTCGAACCATGGTAATTACAATTTCTCTTTTTTCTTAAATGTGTTTGTGATCTATTATAATTATAGTTTATAAAGTATTTTTTACTCTCTAATACATTTTGTATGTAATAAATTTTTACACAACTCTACAACGATGCATTTTTGTACATTATATGATCTGGTTTTATCTTCTTCACTCCCAGAACGTGTACTAAATAGCGTCATTGTAAAAGTCTTTCTACATTATTCATTATCGAAGTTTTGTAAAAAATAACAATCATTTGATAATTAATCTGCGCATAATTACATAAAAGTAATGACGTTTATTAATACATATTCTACTACAATTTTTTTACGATGAAATATAATAGTACAGACACATAAACGTATATGGAGAGAACATTCTCCAATTGTGCAATTGATTCATAGCGTTTATATTGTTTGCATGTATTGATTTATAGAAATTCTTATATATTTCAATAAGAATAATGCTTCAGGTTACAAAGAGTGGAAAACATTTGATTCCTGTATCATACTTAGTCTTTAATACTAAACTTTTCAATTATTAGCATCCTTATCATGCTAATCGTTATAAAGTTTAGCATTAAAGTTAGTAGAAAGATCTTAAGATGTTAACTCACTGTTACTCATTACAAATATTAGTTTTGTTACATTTTAATAATCTGAATTGACTGATTAATAGGAATTGTAGATAATATTTAAAAGTTTCAAAACTTTGCTAGAGAATTCTTATACCCGAAGGCATTTTCGTAGGTTTTAAAATATTAAAACGAATTCACTTTGAAATAATAAATAATACAAATTTACATATTTGATATTTTATTGTTAATAATAGTATTAATATCTCAAAGTTTATACTTAAATAAGATGAGGTTTTCGTTAAGAATTTTGATAGAAACGGTTTGAAATTTATCTCATAAGATGAAGACTTAGATTTATACTTAATTCCACAGCCTCTTAGTAGCTTTATCATATTAAAGTTGGTATTATTTTGTTTTATATTTGTACTTATGAGTCTTTTAAATAGAGATAGACATTTACCTTGAGATATAGCTTAAATATTTGCAAAAATAAGATAAAAAGTAATCAGTTATTACATGAACTACTGACACACATATTAGCTGTTTACAGTTAATATATGTGTCAGTAGTCTACATTCATGTTAGAGTAAACTTATCTAATAAGAAAATAAAATGATTTTTTAAATTTTGCTTTTATTAGCGTTTTCGGTTTGTAAAGTGTATAATGATATATCATTAAAATGATATGCACTTTACAAACCATGAAAAGACTGTAAAAAATATATATTTTAGTCTTTTTATTTATAAGTTATATTCATATATAGCTACAGTATAAATATAAATTATATGTAATGAATACAAAAAAAATATTTATTGAACTGACGTAAAGTAATACTAAAACTCGATTTAATAATATAAATACAAAAGATGGACTTTGGCAGCATTTTAATTAAGAGGAATCTGTTGCATGGTGCAATATTTTTCTGAAGAATGCATCTTTTTTCATTACTATAGGATTTGTTTTCTTTTCTTTTTTTTGTTAATTTTCTCACATGTTTATTCTTAATCATCTTCCTCCTCTTCTCCTCCTCTTCCTCCTTTGCCTCTCTCTCTCTTCTCTCTGTGTGTGTGTGTGTGTGTGTGTGTGTGTGTTAAAATAATTCCTAATATCTTCACATGTAAATTAGCCTAGATTTCTTTTCAGTCTAGCTATAGGTAATATGAAAGATATTTTTAAACAAATGAATTACTGCCAAGTCAATGATAAAATACCAAAAAACCAACCTTCCTACAACTTGGAGAAGGTTGACACTTGGTACCTGTACATTATTTCCTTTCAAATGAAAAATCAAAGACGAAAATTAGAAACAAATTAACCAAAATATAAGATTTGTTTTTGAAAAAATAATCTAAAATTAAAAATTATTTTTAATTTATTAATCTAAAATTAAAATTTGTTAACATTTGCAGAGATAAAAATACCGTATTTCCACATTATATTAGAGAACGTGGGATGTATAATGTTAACTTTTAAGATCGCTTTTTATATCTCGACTGTTCAATATTGTCTCTCAAAAGTGTAATGTCTTAAGAATTTTAGAAAGAATTAAAGGAAAAAGAATAATTAGCATTATAATCAAGTCATTTCTTTTAAAGGTTGAATCCAAAACAGGTTATTCGAGTTAGCATCACATTTATTAAAATAGCCAAAATACCTATTTGCATGAAAATAAACTTGCATGAAAACATGCTATTCGTTGATAAAAACATGTAAGCTCATTGCACGCAAACAAGAATTCTATAAAAACATTAATAATTCTAGCTACAAACTATTTTTATGTTAATTAAATGATTGAACAATTCTTTGAAGTTTGACTTTGTCAACTTTTCTGTAATATATCTATAATATATTATCGTATTTCTTCGAATTTTAAGACATACTCCTACTTTAAAAAAGAATTTCCATGAGATGTTGTATGATAATTAAAAGCAAATAAGAATATAACGAGGAGTAAAAACATGTTAATATTGTATTTAAAACAAAGTATACTGTAATTTACAGGAGATATTATAAAATTTTTATTAACTATTGACTTTCCAAGAATGACAAAGATCCTAAATTTAAGAAGAAAAAAGAAAATAAAAAGATGTTTTAAAAAAAAAAAACGTATAGTAAAAACGAAGCAATATATTATAATTATTAATTTACTAAATTATACGATTAATAATATGAAGTTAAGTATTAATATTAAAAGTAATAATTATACGGATCACAAATGATCCATACAGAAATGAAAACTCATAAAGTTTATACAAGAATTTTTCTGTTTCCAAGCATTAATAGGCTTTGTGACAAATGCAAGATAGACAAAAACTTGTTTATTATGCTGCCATTGTTTTAAAATTTTAGCGAATTTGTCTTTATAGTTCAAAGATTTACAGATTTAAACGACGTTTTTTTTAACGTTAATGTCAGTGATAAAGAAAACAATTTTGCATTTAAATTACTTTTATTTGTCTTGAATTTCTTATTCGTTTAACTATAATCCATTCAAATTAGCTTAAAATCCAAGCATTTTCTAGTAAGAACATCAACTGTCTCAGCTAAAAAAATAAGTAAATTTTTTAAACTGTGACTAAGAAAATGGGTTTTCTTAGTAGATATTTGTTAGATTTTGTAAAGACTGTAAAGAAAATTCCAATTGTAGAATTATAAAATTAAAAAAAAACTAAGGTTAATAGTAATGATGTTAAGAGATATACGGCCACATCTGTGTGTAATATGTCTATCATAGATTAATCACTATATAAGTGATCAGACCTCTGTCACTTCTAAACATATTAAAAATACTCGTTTCAGCTATATAAAAATAAGAATTTTTTGATAAATTTTGCATACTGATATAATCAATAAAGATTATATAAGGAAAAAAAATGTAATTAATGTGTTTATTAAGTATACACAATATTGTTTATTCTTATGATACGTACTGTACAGTACATAAAACAATATTTTCGTTTTAATTCCGCGTGGATAAAAGTAATTTTTTAATTAATTTCCCATAGAATTTCAAGAGATTTATAAAGTTAAGTCGATAAGAATTTCGAACGGATGTATCAAATTATAGTTTATTCATTAATTAATTTTTAAAAGTCGTTGGGAAAAGTTGAAAAGTGGTTAAAGTTAAATACCCTCTTTTTTTGTTTTTTAAATTGCATCTTCATATACACGATACATTTCGTGTCGTCATTATTCGTACTTAATAAGATTGAAGTTGATTGGTATCCATGGCGACCGGTGACGTCACACTATTCTCAATTTGTGATAAACAATAGCAAAATTGAATTTCGTTTTATAACGGTGACGTCACGGGAATTAAATTTAATTATTGGAAAGTTTTCGAGTGATAAATTTATAAATTAAAAAGAGAAAAATCAAAAATTTTTTTAAAATAAAATGAAGTTTTATCATTATTTATTTAAAATCACGTATTGACTATAAAAATAAATATTTATAATTTTTCAAATTTCATTATTACGCTAATTTCGTATTTTTGATGGAATTACCTGTTTATTCATGCGAAAAATTAAAGAAAAAATTGTTTTTATGTTTAGCTGCCGTTCTAGAATAAAATAAATGAAGTTTCAAAGACAGGCGACGCGACGTCGCGTCGCATCGCTTCGCCTTCCTTCGAAACTCAGTTAATTCGCGCTCTTTTCTAATTAATAACGACGAAATAATTTAAAATAATATAAAATAAAATTTCTTATGAAAAATATTTATTTTATAAAAGAAGTTCGATAAGGTTCTTATTACGCAACTTTAAAAAAAAATTATATATTTTTCGCGTTGGCTCACGCGATGACGCGCTGTCGCGTAGGCCGACACGAAAAGAATATTATTTTATGAATAATTCATCGCAAAATTTTTGATAGCGTTTTTAAATCTAAATATAAAACAGTAATTTATTTTATATAAAATTGGCGCCAAGATATATAAAATTTTATATCAAAAGGTATATGAAAATTCACGTGAGAAGCGCTACGTATAATACACGATAAAGGCTAAAAATAATTTAAAAAGTGTAAAAATAATAATTTTATATGTAAATTAATACGTTCAAATAGGAGAAAAATTAATTTTATTTTTATTTTACGCAGTCTTTTCTCCTTAATCCAATAATGATGATAGTAATAATAATAAAACTTAAAAAGTATATTTTAAAATAATATCATAAAAATAAAAATAATAATAAAAAATATGTGTATTGTATATATTAGATATACTTTATTCTGAATTATTTTAATAGTCAGTTTTATTTTCGACCAAATGAGAAGACATTTGCATTCTTTGTTCAAACATCTTCAGATGTGAGAAGAAGAAGAAGAAGAGGAGAAGGAGGAGGAGGAGGAAAAAAGACATTCAGACGAATAGAGTAAGTTAAACAGTGGAAAAATTTTACGATTGTAAAGAATGTCAACATTTACAGAAGATATAGTTTGTAGAAAGTCATTTAAGAAATGATTACTCTCAGACAGTCATAAGATATATATATATATAAGTTGGCTGAGAATCAATACTCCTTGGTTTGTCATTGGAGAAAATGTGGCCATTAACACTTAATCGAGTCATTGTCTATCGAAAGTAATGCTTTCCTGCATAATGGCTTTCGTTTTGTCGTAATAGAATAGTAAAAGATGTTTTTTCTATGGTAAATAAATTATGGTAGTTTTATTTAAATTTTAACGTAGATAAACATTTTTTAACATTAGAGTTTTCGACTTCCAATTCCTCTCAAGTGTAGTGTATATAATAATGCATTGTTGTGCGTGATGTTAATTCTGTTTAGAAAAATAGTTTAATGGAAATTTAACTTTAATTGCACACTGCGTAAAATCTTTTTTAGCTTAAAATTATTTCATTTTAAAAAGCATTTTATGGGTTCCTGACGCGAAACCAAAACCCATACTCTGATTTTAAAAACATTGGTTTTGATGGAAAATTATTTTATGAGTAAAGAAATTCATATATATATAAGTTAAACATGAACATTTTCCTTCTATTAATTTCAAATAAGTTATAAATTAACGCCATAAATATGAAATTTAATTAAAATTAAATCTACAGTATTCTGCTCGTCATGTCGCATCGCTAAGCGCGCGGATTATAAAACAAAGTATTAATTAACTGTTTATTTTCTATATTCTTAAAAGATGCACTCTTAAAAATTATATTTTAATAAAATTAAAACGGAAAAGTCATTAATGTTATTGCTCTGGACTATAGTGTACTTTGAGCTCGACACGTCGCGGTGCGCCAGGTAATCTGAAAAATGATGCACTGGGATGACATTATTTTAATCATTCAATAAGGTTATAAATATTTAAGATATTATTATATTTTTCTTTCTAAAATTTTAAAATTTTCTTTATGTTTTATACTTTTCTTTCCATACCTAACCCCCTATTTTAAATTTTACCATATACACTATATTCAACTTCATGTATAATATTATTTCTATTAACAAAAATAAATTTTAGGGGCACTTAGTCATATCTGATAGTAGAAACATAGCTGCATATAAATAATTTTTAAAAAACAAAAACCATAAAAAAGATTTTATACAAACAATGGTTAAGACCCTGTACACAAAAGATTGGACCCCTCTACCTAAGCTAATAATGTCCAAATTATAACGGTAAAATTGCTTTATTTCTTCCAATTCCGGGGCCTCGAAACCAGAGACCCTTAAGGGTAATCCCGTGTTGTATACAAAGAATAATTCATGAAATTTATACCCCTTTTTCATAGTTGCAAAAGTCCTGTGAGTTATTAATTTAAAACTAAAATAATGAAAAAAAATTATCTTATAGAAATTCATAGTTAATATTCATAAAATAGCTTTCTTTCAAAACTTATTTATTTTTAAATTTTTCTATGACAAATTTGTCGTACATTCTTTAAATTTATATATTCCTTTAAAGCGGTTTAATATAATAAAATAAGTTTAACGATATTTTTCTATCTCTAAACAAAATTCTGCATTCGAATATTTTTGAAAATTATACCACATGAAATATAGAGCGTGACGAACAGATTCGTAAAAATTATACGTAAAAATTACAAGCTATAATCCAATTTAAGTGAAGAGATAAAGAGTAAAAAATGGAATTATAAAGTACATCTTTAAAGATTGTTCACTCACGAGACAAATAAAGTCTTTAAAAGAGTAGCTTATATCCTTTTAAAACTTTAAAATCCACAATAAAATCATAAATCCTAATAAATTCCTTAAAAGATATTTTTAAAATATTAGGGATTTAGAGAAAAAATATATTTAAAAAAAATAGTTGCACGGATTTACTTGTTCTTTCAGATTTTATATTTATATTCGATGGTTTTTTTAAAGAGAAAAAATATTTTCATTAATTTAAAAACAAAAATTCAGTAAAATATAAATTAATTTTGTTAATTAAATAATTCTGATTATTTCTATTCTTGTATCTATTTCTATATCAACATAATTTGCATTTATTTACAACATGGATGCGGGAGATTGAGTGATGATATTTCTCGAATATAATTTACTAATTAAAAAAAAAATAATAATAAATAAATAAATAAAACGAGTGAATAAAAATCTCTAAAAATCGTTTTATTAAATTATTTTTATATAATTTTTAGAAAAAAATTAATTCTGTTTGTGACTACATTTTATAAATGTAGCGTGTTGCAATAAAAGAAAAAAAAAATATCTCAAGTACTTGTTATTAAAAAATAAATTATTTTATGTTTTTAAGCTTAAATGCAATTAAATTCATAAGATTAATTTAAATTAGCTTTGTAATAATGCAGTATAATATTCTAAACGGCCTCCATTTTTAAACAAAATGGCGGACATACACGAAAATGATCTCTTTTCATACCTCATCTGCAGGAAGAAAATACTTATCAACTACAAGTTCTTTTAACAAATAACTCTCGAGAAATAGAGCGTGACTGACAGACGTTTGGAAAATTATATATTACTATAAAATTGGATTATTTTAAAGTATTAAAAGCGTGACAAAAATTATTTTTTAAATGGTATTTATGAACGTCGGGAGTCATTCATTTATATTAAATTAAATTACAATATAAATTGAGATTAATGTTACACAATTGAAGTATCATTAACCCAATTGCTCTTTTCACCTTTTTAACTTCTCAATTTGATCGTTGGTCACGTCACGAATGGAAACAAACTGACTTATTTATCCATTTGCGTGAGACTAAGACATTGCTATTCCATTAAGAGAAACTGTGAATATAAAAAAAAGAACATATTTGATTCTTACATCAATAAATCGTTCACTTTAAACACAGTTTATACTTTATACAGTAGAGGTTAAATGCGTAAAGAGGAAGGAATTTTAAGAAAAATAATCAATTATTCCAATAAATAGTTTATGTATGAGTTGTATTATTCCGAGAAACATTTAATTTTAAAATTACATGTGATATGACAATTGATTACGTAGATAATTATCATTATCTGGAGAGAATAATTCAAAAAATCGATTATTATAAATAAATTAATTAAAATATTTTTCAATTTTTAAAGGCTTAAATGGCTTTCAATACGTGAAATTTTGTGAATATGTGCTAAGAATTTTGCAGTCGCATTTTTAATTAGAACGGTTACATAAAGTGTTGTTATTTTTTAAATTTTTCAGCTGTTTAGTGTAAAAATTTTACATACAAATGCACAAACACATGATTTATAACAGTTTAAATGATTACAAATAATGGAATTTTGGTTTATTGTGGAAGTAGCTCAAGCTTTATTTTTTTTTATAAAAGTAACTATATTCTACAGTTTTTTTTTCAAAAATTCTTCAATTTTTGTTATTTATTCGTAACGCACTTTGGTATTTTTAGGTGTTCTATCAATTCTATTTTTATTTATTTTTTATTATAAAAGCTGATATATTTCTACCTTATTCAATTGAAAGACAAATGCAGATCAGTGTGCGTGTGCTTATGTAATTGAGTCATATATTATTCAGCAAAGATATCCTGAAACAAGACAAACAAGTTAAAGTTTGTAATTTGAAAAAAAAAAAGCAAACAGTTAATGCAATATTAAATTATATGTATATAAAAACTCCACTTCAAAAATTTCGATTCGATTTACGAAGAATATTATAAAGGGAAAAAAAATCGCTCTTGTCAAGCAATGAATTCATTTCGTAAATGTTTCTCTATAAATTAAATATTAACTGACTGATTTTATTTTTCTTCTTTTTTTAATTCTATATTTTCTCACAATTTTTTTTTAAAGCCAGATTTAGAATTTTTATTTGTGTAAAGATCTATTAAGATTATTTCGAGAAATGAAGAAAAATTTGTTTAAAAATTTCATAAAGAGAAAGATTTCTTAAGAAAATTTCATGAAAACGAAGAGAATTTCTTGTAAATTTTTTATGAATAGAGCTAACATCCGTGGTTTGTTATAGTTTTATGAGGCCCAGACAAATTTGAATTAGGAGGTCTCATGTACAGTGTTGACTTCAGACATTTTTCTTCGAGAGAATTTTTTGGGGAAATATTTTCTTACAATAGATTGGTTTGGAGACCTTCTGTTGGTAAAATCCTAAGGCAGTTGCCCTTTTTTTGCCCATAGGATACCACGCCACTGTGTAAAATCAATCTAAACATTTAGTAAAATAATTTAGAAAATATATTAAAACATGAATAATGAATATCAGAAAAATCTACAGAAAACACACGAAACAGAAAAATATTCGAAAAAATTTCGTGAAGTGGAGGGAAAAAATGTATAAAAATTTTATGGAAAGAAAGAAAAATCTATTTTCCTGCAATTTACAGAGGCATTATGATGACAAAATTCGAGTAAATTGATTTTAATACAAATGAAATTAATCCTTGAAATTAGTGATTTTACTTTACAGTTAGATTTAATTTGGCTCTGGAAAAATTGACCTTAAATTAATTAATTATCATAAAAATTGAATCGTTTTATTTAAATTAATAATTAACGAACGATTAAAAATTTAAAGAAACTTAATAATGTAACTATATATAGTATAGTATAGTATATATATATATATAAAACTATATATTTATATATGTATATAAATTATATAGTTATTTCTAATTAATCATTTTTAATCTTAATTAAATAAAATCATTAATTAATGAAACTTTTTCTATTTGTTTTCATTAAATTAAAGGGATTATCTCTTTCAATAATTTATTAATCTTCAAATCTGTACTAATTTAAAGTTAATCGCCTCATTACCCATTCTAAAACTTAAGTTTTTTTAAAGTTAATTGTTTCGATCATAATTAGTTAATTGCGATTAACTAAATACATTCAAAACAATTAACTATAAACAAAGTTTACAATTGGTATTTAGTAAATCATGATCAAATATAGTAAATATTTATTTAATTTAATTTTTAACAATATTTTAATGGTAATTAACTAAATATCTAGATTAAATTTCCGTGTTAAAATATAAACGTCGGCATAAATCATGATTAAATACGATTAATTAAAAGAACTAAATTTAAATTTAGTTAATTATAATTTATTACTAGAAAAATAATTTTCGCGAGTTAAGAAAAAATTTTCGTGAAATGGAAGAAAAAATTTCCGAAAAAAAATAAAATAATTATATAAAATCCATAAAATAAAATTATTATAACTTAATTAGTTATAATTTATTTAAATTTTATGTTTAATTGAGTAGAAATATATAAAATAAAACAGTTAAACAATATTTAATCCGTTTTAAGACTGTGAGAAAAACGAACGACTTACCTCAACATAAAGAGAAAAATAATAAAAATTAAGTTGATAAATTTCCAGTAGACATTATTTTTAAATATCATGTTTTTTTTCTTAAAATAATTATACAGAAATTTTATTTTTCTGACAATTTTTAATAAATTATTAGCGAAGTATTAGTAGCTTAAAACATTACTCTAAATCAGTAACCTCTATTTCACCTATGCTTAGTGAGAGCAAACCTATACTTAGAAAAGCATGCGCACTAATATAATATCAAGCACGTGCACTTATGTATCAATATAATAGTCACATGTTTAGAATATTAAATTTAAACTTCAAACATTTATAAAGATAATTTCGTTTTAATTCTAAAACTCAATAATTATGTGTTAAAGATGTGAAAGTCTTAATTAAATTTAATTTAATACCTGTTAACATTAACATTCTGTCTTTTATTAGGTTAGAATATGATAATTTTGTAGGAGTAATTTTGAAATTTTCAAGATATTAACTAATTTTTTAAAATTAGATTAATGCATTAAATATAGCCTATATTTAATATGTTTGACAGCACCAAATTTTAAAGATAAAATTTAATAAAATTATTATTTCTAAAAAAAACTGAATTTATCTTTTAAAATATTCTATGAAAATAAAGAGAAAAATGTGAAATAATTTCAAAGATTTATTTTATCTTTCAAATATTTGAATTTTGCAATACATTTTCAAAGTTAAAAAAATGTATATTTATATATAAATTAAATGAAAAAAATATTATTTAATGGCAAAGATCCGTTTTTCTCTTAAAAAGATCTCTTAATAAATTCGAAATAATCCTTTTATATAATTAAAACAATTATAAATTTATATTTGATTAAAATATTATTAAATTTTCGAATATTTACTTTAGACATAAAATCTGTACTGATTAATATTTAAAGGAAAATTATCAATATAATTTTATAAACCAATAATTAATGCCAAATCTCGTTAGTTAATCTTATTAAAATGTATTAGTTTTCCATTAAATAATGAATAATGTCATAGGAATCGTTGTCGGCTTCACATCATAAGACAAAGACATTGCAGTGAAGTATCATTTACAGGCAACTTACTATATTCACGCAGAAATCATATTTCATTGCATAATTGAATCGATGCATTAAATATTTCAGGAGATATTCTCATATAAAATGCGTTTTTCTTTTTTTTTCTAAAGTAGAAAAAAATTACTTTTGAAGAACGTAAGATGTTTGCTGGATTCAACAAATGATTGACTCAATGCAATTTGTAAGATATGGATGGAAACCGCAACAGATGACTAACCGGTTGCTTAGCAACCTTTGAAAAGAATGAGAACAGACTTACGTTATCGGCAGCTTGGCCGAGATCAGTTATTCAATTTACATTATTCTACTTAAACGTGACCTTTCTGAGTTATGTTAAATTATATATAAATTATCATTAATGTAAAGGATGCTGTTTACAACTATTATGTTACAAACTTTAATGCCTAAAGTTTAATTCGTGCACGAAAACAATTTGTTTATTTTTTTTCCTATATTTCTGAGAGTTTTCTATAACTTATTTTTGTATGCATCCCATCAAAAAGTAGAAAGTAAACAATAAACGATCCTTTGAAAAAATGTTGAAGGAAGAATCTTTCAAATATAGTAGATGTTCCTCGACCTGATTTAGAAGTGTCAATCCACTATGCATCGCTTTTAAATCTCAAAAACGTTTATTTTGCAATGGTATTTTCTTCTCGCGTATTACTAAATATTGATTTTAAAGTATTTTTCTTTCTTTTTTTAACGTATAAATGCGTAAATTTCAAGAAAATGTCACTGATATGTATATAATATTAAAACTGTTTACATAAGAAAAATATATTTGTATATNTTGATAAATTTCCAGTAGACATTATTTTTAAATATCATGTTTTTTTTCTTAAAATAATTATACAGAAATTTTATTTTTCTGACAATTTTTAATAAATTATTAGCGAAGTATTAGTAGCTTAAAACATTACTCTAAATCAGTAACCTCTATTTCACCTATGCTTAGTGAGAGCAAACCTATACTTAGAAAAGCATGCGCACTAATATAATATCAAGCACGTGCACTTATGTATCAATATAATAGTCACATGTTTAGAATATTAAATTTAAACTTCAAACATTTATAAAGATAATTTCGTTTTAATTCTAAAACTCAATAATTATGTGTTAAAGATGTGAAAGTCTTAATTAAATTTAATTTAATACCTGTTAACATTAACATTCTGTCTTTTATTAGGTTAGAATATGATAATTTTGTAGGAGTAATTTTGAAATTTTCAAGATATTAACTAATTTTTTAAAATTAGATTAATGCATTAAATATAGCCTATATTTAATATGTTTGACAGCACCAAATTTTAAAGATAAAATTTAATAAAATTATTATTTCTAAAAAAAACGATCAGTGTGCGTGTGCTTATGTAATTGAGTCATATATTATTCAGCAAAGATATCCTGAAACAAGACAAACAAGTTAAAGTTTGTAATTTGAAAANTATTTACTTTAGACATAAAATCTGTACTGATTAATATTTAAAGGAAAATTATCAATATAATTTTATAAACCAATAATTAATGCCAAATCTCGTTAGTTAATCTTATTAAAATGTATTAGTTTTCCATTAAATAATGAATAATGTCATAGGAATCGTTGTCGGCTTCACATCATAAGACAAAGACATTGCAGTGAAGTATCATTTACAGGCAACTTACTATATTCACGCAGAAATCATATTTCATTGCATAATTGAATCGATGCATTAAATATTTCAGGAGATATTCTCATATAAAATGCGTTTTTCTTTTTTTTTCTAAAGTAGAAAAAAATTACTTTTGAAGAACGTAAGATGTTTGCTGGATTCAACAAATGATTGACTCAATGCAATTTGTAAGATATGGATGGAAACCGCAACAGATGACTAACCGGTTGCTTAGCAACCTTTGAAAAGAATGAGAACAGACTTACGTTATCGGCAGCTTGGCCGAGATCAGTTATTCAATTTACATTATTCTACTTAAACGTGACCTTTCTGAGTTATGTTAAATTATATATAAATTATCATTAATGTAAAGGATGCTGTTTACAACTATTATGTTACAAACTTTAATGCCTAAAGTTTAATTCGTGCACGAAAACAATTTGTTTATTTTTTTTCCTATATTTCTGAGAGTTTTCTATAACTTATTTTTGTATGCATCCCATCAAAAAGTAGAAAGTAAACAATAAACGATCCTTTGAAAAAATGTTGAAGGAAGAATCTTTCAAATATAGTAGATGTTCCTCGACCTGATTTAGAAGTGTCAATCCACTATGCATCGCTTTTAAATCTCAAAAACGTTTATTTTGCAATGGTATTTTCTTCTCGCGTATTACTAAATATTGATTTTAAAGTATTTTTCTTTCTTTTTTTAACGTATAAATGCGTAAATTTCAAGAAAATGTCACTGATATGTATATAATATTAAAACTGTTTACATAAGAAAAATATATTTGTATATATATTATAAAATTAAAAATTAGTATATTAAAGTTAATATTTTTTATTAAAAGTTTTAAAATAACATCTAAAAAACCGATATTGAAAATTTTGAAAACGTTTTTAAAAATTGTTATATTTTATCAGTAATTCTACCACTTATAAATATAGAAAATATATTAAATTTAGAAATTAACTCAATAAATTTTATAAAAATAAATCTTTTTCAAGAAAAATAACATATCTAAACATTTAAAAGATTTATTATCCTTTTAACAAATGATTAATTTATAAGATGTAACTTAATTCAAGCAATGAATAATATTTTCTATATTAAATTTAATCAGTATAAATGGCACTTAAAATAGATACAATATAATTTATATAAAGTTTGAAATTGAATAAACTATAAATATAACTTATCTGTTACTGAATACTTAATCTATTCGTATTATAAAAATTTATAAGTAGCAGATTTTAGAATAGAAGCATGGAATCAATAGCGACAGACAAGCTAATTACAGTGTCAATTATCCCCTTTGATACTGGTATTATTACTAAATTTATACTAAAATTCTAAAATTATTAAAATCTGTTTAGTAATACTAACTGCAGTAACTTTAAATACTTAAAAACAATAAAAAAGTTTTTAAATTCTGAAGTATATCATTTAGGCCTATATACTCTTTTTAAGAAATGACGATAAAGTTAACTGATGCTTAACTTGCTTTATGCAGTGATTTATTCGGGATTAAATTGTATATAGAAGATGAATTTTAAATTCATTTTGCATAATCCACAAAACTTGTAGGTATACAGAATTACATAGGCAAATCTGGGATCAATGACAGACGGACATAACGATTACATGCCAACATCTCTCTCACTCTCTCTCTTTGATGTTGATATTAATCCTAGAATTTTGTAACAAAATTACATATACTAGATTTACTAAGTAATAATTTCAAAAAGTAGTAATTTAAATTTCTGGAACGTAAGAAAACTCTTAAATTTTGTATTATATGTCTCTTAATCCTTATAAATGCAGAAATCTCTGTATCTGATAATTAGTATATAAATTTATTTTTAGATTTAATTTGTACAGAAAACTTGTAAATTTATTTAAAATATATAATTATAATATTTTAATTTAAAGTATATAGTAAAAAATACAGAAATTTTTCTATATTTTCATTCTGTATGTTAAAAATTATTGCATATTTATATATAAGATCTATATAAAGTTTAAGATATAAGATTTATATCTTAAACTTTATAAAATCTTGTCAATCATTTGGAAATGATTTCCCTAATGATATATTAAAATATTTTTCAGACTATACAGATGGTTTTCTGGAAGAATTTTTAATAATAAGTTAATATTTACAAGTATTTATACTATTAAATCAAATACAGGACATCTACATTCTATGAGCATTTTACCCAGAATAATTTCTTATAGATTCTAATAGGATTTTAACGATTCGTGCCACCTAAATCGGAACTGTTTTCAAATATTGTTAAAGTGGTGTCCTTTAATGAAGTATATTAGATTCCAACGTTAGCAATCCTGCTGTTAATCTCTGTTGCTTCATTGATGAGAGTAGAAATTGTCTTGACTGATAATAATAATAATATAATAGGTTTATAATCTTCTCTAGACTATATTTCGATCATAATTTAGTCCTTTGTTGCTCAAATTCCATTAATAACAATCAAGGGATAAAGATAACTTTATCAGTTCTATACTATGTGGTCTATAACCGGAATAAATTATATATTATAATAAATTTTTACAATTTATTATACAAATTTTCTTCTTACATCTTCATTCTTTTAATGTATCTCCTCAAGTTGTTCATTAATAAATGATCTGTTGAGAAATATACGGTCTATTTTACGGTGATATAGACACAGAATTAATAATTAGTTAAATACTGTTTGATATACCTTTAAATGTTTTAAATAATAAAATAGAAAAGAAAAATATGTTAAATTTGAAATATATTAAGTCTTTATTTATAATTCTGTAGAAAAAACATTTGCGGTATCTTTACATATAATTTAATAAAACTTCCCAAAAATTAATGCATAATAATTTACATTAAATCATATAAATCTAATAAAAATTTTAATGCAAAATGCATTAGACAACCAAGTATTTGATGTTGTTTCTAGTTTAAAGGAAGATATTAAACCTTATTATCTATATTTATTGCGAATAAAAATATATTTAGAATAAAATAAAATTAATTTAATCCTGTATTAAAACACCATTAAGTGCATTGATAATTCATTCTCAGTCGTAAGTGTAAATGTAATATAAACTGGAATAATATTCGTATGAAATTTTTTAATGCACTGTACAACGAGTGATTCTAAGGTATTTATCATAAGAGTAATTGACTCAGAGAAGAATTTTTTGATAATTTCTATTTGTAAAATTAATAAAATTCAAGTAAAAAAGCACTAATTTTTACTTGAATTTTTAAAAATTTTCACTTATAACTAAATAAATGTTAGCATTTTCTACACATTTATAATCTTTCTTCGAATGCACATCTTACTTCTACCAAAGTATGCATTATTTTCATAATGTATCTGTAAAGTCTAAACTAGATAATGAATAAATAAATAAATAAATAAATAAAACTATTCTGTAAATTATATTACTAAACTAACGTATATAATTTAAAAATTATTTAAATTTTTCTAATTTTAAATTAATTAATCTTTAAACAACTTGTTAACTAGGTATCAAAATAAATATGATCCATTTAAATGTGGTTCTATTCCTTTATATTCAAAAATATTCTGAAAATCTGAATCAAAGCAAGCATATAAATAAAATAAATTAGGCCCAAATATGTCATTTGCTCCGTGAACTTATCACGATAGCTAATGACGTTAAAATCTGTATAAAGAATTAATTAATTAATTAATTAATTATATAATAAAGAATTGAAAGTATATAAAGTTATTAATGAATATAAAAGACAAAATAAAATAAAGAAGATGCTACAAGTATAAATATAATGATCATCTTTGCTAAGCATATGGTTTCAAATGTTAAAAGTTTTAATGAGATGGTTATTTAAATGGAAAATAATTTTTAAAAATACATGAAAAATCTTATTTTTGTCCAAATCTTTCTTTGATCAATAATTGTTAAGAAGACCATAGCGACTTTCAAGTCTAATTCATTTGTTTGTGCGTAAATGAATATGTTACTCCATACGTTGTCATTCGTTTAAGCGTAATCGAATGATTTCATTTCATTTTTTTTTTCCTTTTAATATCATCAAAATTATTATATTTACTTAATTTTAATTAATGTCAATAAAAATTATCTTAAACAAATATAATGCGTTTTAGAAATATTCATTTTTTAAAATAGCTTGTATATTAATTACAAAAAATTATATAAATATTTATAACAAATACGAGCAATTATTTATTGTGACATTGTCATAATGCCGGACTGTAATTTTAAATCACATTTTTATTCATTTAATTTAAATTATACGCTCTCGATTTTAGTAATCTTGCTCCTATACATCATACTTTTCCTGCTGATAACAGAGTCATGCCGATCATCTAAATCCGTTCTAGAGATTAATGAAGGACAGACATCAGACATACGGATGTCAATGGGAACTTAAGTCTGAGATTTGGAAATTACAGTCCAATATGATAATATTTGTATATAAGTATACAATATATATATAGGCCTATATAAATGGATCATAACATTTTTATTTTCATTCTAGACAATATTTTTAGCAATTTGTACTTTTCTGGTTTTCATTATTAATTAGATTATAGAAATATTATAATCTAAAATTACAATTAAATTTTATTTATCTAAATTGTAATTATTTTTATAGAATTATTGATAGTTTATTTGTAAATATTTCTGCTTCTTAGTAATAGAAAAATTGAATGTTTTATTATATAATTTGTTCATTTATTTAGCGAATTGTTTCTATTTAAAACAGTGATTTTTGTATGTAATCGTTTAACCGTTTCATCAATGCATCAACATTTTGTAGTAACTCGATCGACAAATTATATGGAAAACAAATAAACAATAATTCAATGGAACACAATGGTGTCCATCCTACGCATTATAATCTATTCTTGTTTGGATTTTATTGATATTATTGCAAAAGTAAATAAACGTATAGAATAAGTGCTGTTATAAAATATTTCTTAACATTCTCGAGTATCCTTCTCTCTTCTAAAACCTCGCACAAAATTAATAAATATTATAACACAGTTTATCTAAGTTATTTCTTAATTAGTAAAGCGAATATTTGATTTAAAATATTTTAATTCATGAATTCTTCGTAGTTTGAAAATTATTTTAAACACAAATTTTTAATTCATTTTTAAAACCATTTTTCTTCATTATTACAATAAAGAACATTTTCTGGAAACTATTTTTATAGTAAATAATATCGCAATTATTAAACTACTAGCAGATAGGCCCGGCGTTGCTCGGGCAAAAAGTAACGATAGCGAAGATTAAGATTATAACGTTATAGTCAATCTTGCTCGTTTTCAAAGAATGCAAGAATTAGGTCCCCCTGTTTCCAGACTAATTACAGAATTTTTAGATGGGTCTAAAATTATCTTCGATTTCCCGCAAAAACGAAAAAAATCGCATCTGCGTCTTGCACGTCGCTTTCTCTTAGCAATTCCATTGTTACGAAACACTTCCATTTTTGACATGTCCATTGTTGACACTTCTATTCTTAACACTTCCATTGTTACTTAGCACTTCCATTGTTACTTAGCACTTCCATTATTACTTAACACTTTCATTGTTGACACTGCCATTGTTACTTAACACTTTCATTGTCAAAATCTTATCCTGTCTCTCTCTCCCCCGGGGGGAATTTCGAAAAATCCCTTCTTAGTGTGCGTTTTCGTGACGTACCCTCACTGTGTACCAAATTTCAACTTTCAACTCGTAACCGTTTGGGCTCTGCGCTTATTATTATCATTATCATTATCAACTCATCTCGATTATATATATAGATTATAAAATAATTATTGTGCATTTAAGTGTTTTTGTAGAGAAACAAGTAAGAATTTCTTTCAACGTTTTGATATATTTTACAATTATCATAAAAGGATTATGTGATACTTAGGATAAATTTAGGAGTTAGCTTGATGACACCTGAATATATATACATACAAATTTATATAAATGATGTATATATGTAGGTATATATATATATATATTCATACACA
The DNA here is from genome assembly GCF_000671375.1 of Centruroides sculpturatus. Lineage (NCBI taxonomy): Eukaryota > Metazoa > Arthropoda > Arachnida > Scorpiones > Buthidae > Centruroides > Centruroides sculpturatus. Next base: position 665,880 of record NW_019384798.1, on the reverse strand, counting down.
ACTTTGTTATTGCTTCTTTTATAGGCCAGAAATCGTATGAAAATTCAATCTTATAAAAGATTTATCTTTATCGCTTTTAATCTTTTCCATTTTAAAATTTAATAAATAATATCAATTATCAAAATTTCATGCAATTATAAATTTGATTTAATCACATTAAACACTCCATTCTCTTTATTAAGTGTGAAAGATAATACTTTAATAGTCCTAAGATTATAATAGATTAAACCAATACGAGATATGCTAGATAGTTATCAAAATTTTACATTATTTTTGCAGAAAATTCAACATATTGGTTTTAAATAAATGTATAAATAAACACATTATATTAATTAAGAGTCAACGTACTAAATTCAGCTGTTGATAACAATCGGTAGTAATTTCTATCCAGCATACAGTTATATCTTTGACAGCAGTTAATGTCATGTTTAATGACAGTAATCATTAACAAAACATTTCATGCATTTCCGATGTTAAATGCATTATTGAAGAGTTGTTTTCTATTTAATATAGTTAATTTTTAATGTCTTGGTCGGTTTCTAATCGAAATTTGTTTGTATTTTCATTAAAATGTAAACATTTTCACCTTAATTTTAAATTAAAGAAATTCGAAACCGTTTGAATCTACTTCTAACTTGTCATTTATTTTTTAATGATTTCAAACTTACATTCAAATTCGTAAAGTTTTATTTGCATAAATTATATATTCTATGCTATACTTGAGCGAGATAACGGTCATAAAATAAATTTTAATGATGAAAAAATTGATAAATCTTACAGTGATGTCAATTGGAATGACTTGACCAGATATTTTTACCTTTACTTTCAGTTAGTTGTAGTTGTAATATATAGGCCTACTTTTACAGCTAATAAATATATATAAAAAATGAATTTAAATAAATTAGAAACCTAAAACTAATTAAAATATAATAAAAACATTTTTTAAAAAATTTTTGAATTATAATAAGTCGAAGAAAATGATTTTATTTAAAGAAGGATTTCAATTTAATTCAACTCAATTATTATATAATTAATATAATTTCTTCAAAAACTATCGTCGTTAATTTAAATTGTAAGCATCTCATACATCATATATTTCTTGGATTTAATATATATCAATAAATAAAACAATGCCAAAACCAATGCTTAGTGTAAAAGTACTTACGATAAATGTCTAGAATGTGCTAAAATATTTGCCATAATTGCAATCTTACTAGGCTATATTTTAAACTTTACAGTTAAAGTTTCTTGTTTATGAATCACTCTAAATTAATAATAATAATTGATATGTAATTTAAAAATATATATATTTATTTATTTATTTATTCAATATTAATGAGATTTAAAATAATTTCTAAAAGTTTAATGCAATAAAACTAGACCTATTTAACTTCATAACACATTTCTTCCTTGTTTTTCACACTATTGCTTGTTTGTGATATTCGCATTTTCATTTCGTAGACATTTTCTCATATATTACATTCCTAATTTCAATGTTTTTTAGTTTAAAATATTTACATTTTTAAATGATTTTCATTATAAATTATAATTTTAAGTAAAGAAATATTATATATGTGAAAAAATACATTAAGTAGTTCAATTGATTCGTTCTCAAATTTCTTTTTTAGTATTTTTAAGAAAAGAGAATAATAACATTTAATTGTAAATTCACAGAGAAAAGCATAAATCAAACATTTTCAGTTAACAAAATCATATAATAAAAGTTGTAAAATTATTAATATAAAATTTAAAATTATTTGCAGTTTAATACTTTTTTAAAAAATGAGCTTTTAGTTTTCGTAATTATTAATTAATAATAAACACAATAAAACTGTGCGAATAAAGCAATTTAAAGAAAATTATTATTTACGTGAAATTCCATTTTATGCTGAAATTGTGCTCTCATAAACACAAATAAAAGGCAGAATAATTTACGAATATAGAAATAATTATATGACAACGTGCCATTGCCAAAACTGTTATTAAAATAAACGATTTGAATAAATGTAACATTAAATGAATTTCATTGTTTAATTTTCCTGTGAATATCTTATTCTTATTTAGTATTATGTACATTTTAAAATATTTATAATAAATATTTCAGTTTTTAACTATTTACTCTATATTTTCATTTATAATTTAAATATTCTTTTTTTAAAAAAAACTGGCGAAAAAAAACCACTTCTCACAGTAAACAATGCATTTTTTTAAATCTTTATAAAAAATATCGACTGCAATAAAATGAATTTAAAATTCGAATTTTTAAAATATCAAATATTCAAATATCACCAATCAAATAATTACTTCGAAATCAAATCATTTAAAAATAACCAATTACGTTTGAGTGGGCGTATCGTAATATTCCTTATTAGGTAATGTATGATCGTTATTTCTGCTTTGGTATTGCCATCTAGCGAGTATAACGGGAATTAATTGTTCAATTTATAGAAAGGTTTAATAAATTACATTTTCATCGTAGATAATAAAAAAATCGAACAAAAATTCCAAGTTTAACGGATGTCCGCTCAAACTAAGAAGGAAGTTAGCATGCAACTGCCATATATCCGAATCGTATACATCATTTTTCTTTGATAGGTTTGCATGTCTAGCTTCACTCATCATTTATCATTTTCAAATAAATATCCGTCAATATTTATATAAATTATTATTATTCCTACTTATTAATACGCATTACACGTATCTAAATAAATTTAAGTCACGAAAAGTTTTATGAAACATAATTATTAAAATTTGATTTACATGAATAGATTCCATCGCAACTTTCATTTCTCCAAGTCAGTCTTGATTAAAAATCCATCAACAATCCATCAGTTAATATATAAATACAAGAAAAATTACTATAAAAATTTCAAATCTTTCTAAAAAGGGGTGAGAAGGGGATGAAGCTAAATTAATCTCATTTTTTTTCGTCTTAAATTTAAGCATTAAAAAAAAGTGGAGTGGCAATTTTTAACTTTTAAACATTCTCTTTGCTTTAAGAAAAGTAAAAAAAAAAAATCTTTTAGGCGAAGAATTAATCTTATTCTTCTGCTATTCATTGGGAATTTTAATTCTTTACACACAAAACTCTTATCTTGAAANTGTTGTAGTGCAGCATAGTTTAAATTATGCTACACAACAGTTCTAAAAAGTATTGTCAGAACAATTTGTATAAATTAATACATTACACAAAGAACAAGTTACAAACTTTTTATACACTAAGAATACTTTCACCTATTTTATTTTAGGCTTATTTAGTTGAGAGATATTTAAACAGGTTGAACTGAAGAAGCCTAAAATAAAGTTTAACCCACAATAATCTGAAAAAGTGGCAATTTTTCACCCCTGTTAGCTTTATTAGAGGCATTTTTCACTGAATTGATTTAATTAGCTGTGGTTTCATATCTTCATGCTCATGCTACATACTACCCAGATGCATAGCATACAGCATGAGGATATCATGGAAAAATTTTAGTTGAAAAGATCTTTCACTTATCACAGGTTCTCAAAAACTGCTGTGAAAATTTCCACCTTACTCATGCAGTCACACAAAATTTTCACATGCTTGCATGCATATGCACAGCAATTTTTTACTTTACCATTATTTTTTTGGTGATTGACATGTCTGTCAGCTATGCATGACATAATGATCTGGCAGTCTGTAAGTTGCTACAACCTCAGACACTTGTCTTTATAAAATATCTTGGTGTGCTATGTCCATCAACAGTTTAAATCAGCGTTTCTCAAAGTGGGCAATAACGCCCCCTTGTGGGTGATGAGTAAATCTAGGGGCGCTGGAGGCAGGATATTGAATGGTGACCAAAGGCAAAATTGGGGTCACTGAAAGCCGTTCCCTTTCCTCTGTTAAACTGATAAGAGGAAACTTTGAGTTTAATGGTTTCCAGATGTTGAGAACAATGTATGGTAAGGACACAAAGTGTGAGATTCATAGAAACGTTTTCCTAAGAATATTTCCAATCCTTTCTCACACAAGAGAAAATGGGTTAGGGAGCGTTGGGTATAACTTTATGGAACAAAGGGGGCAATGGATCGAAAAAGTTTGGGAATCACTGGTTTAAATGTTTTTGCAGATTATTTAGTGCCCAAAATATACAGAATTATTTTCTGGTCCTTCTGAGAAACACCTCAGTTCTTTATTTACAGCTATACTTCTTTCATCATTAGCACACACTGTTGCAAATTTTCAATGTTTTTCCTATGGGAGAAAGCTTAAGGACATTGTTCTGTAAACAAAATATCTTATAGATATGAGAACACATGCAAAGGTATCATACCTTCTAATCATTGGATCAGTAAGATCCAATGGTTAGAAGGCATCGAAGGATGTTAAAACTCATGGCATCGAAGGATGTTAAAAGTATAGGAGGGTCTTAAATGCAAGTGGGGAGGGAAGTTGCGGGTAAGTTCGATCAGGGTTTGTAGAAATTGAATTAGTAGACAGAAGCATTTACAAAACACAGAATTTAATAGATATCTGGAACAAAATGAAATAAACTATAAACTAAATGAACAAATTTCACCTCTAACTATGAAAGAGTTTACAATAATATAGGGTAATAATACCTTTGGTTGTTTCTATACTGATGATATGGAGTTGGAGGAGGGTGGACTGTTAGTGAGATAGGACTTTTATGTGGCTATCGCTGTCCTCAGCTATGATTCTCTTCTAGGCCTGTCCTTCCCATGGTCGTCTCGACTATTAGTTCCTATTCGAGGTGACAATGACGACTTTGAATAATGAGAATTTGCCCTTTTATGAGGAAATTCCTCCAATCTTACTGATTGATTCGTATCATCTGATGAGATAAACTGATGTCTCACAGGATATTCAACCTGACTCAAATGACATGTTTTACAGTGATGTATGATAAGACCTTAGAAAAAGGAAGTTTCACTTCCCTTCCACACAGGTCTCTTCCAAATAAGGTGACAAATGTGTCACTTTAACGTTAAAATATTACTTTAACTTATTGATTATTTCATCAAATTTCTAACTTATTAAGAAAATAATTTGTTACTTTCGAATCTTCACATAAACTATCTTATAAACTAAACAACATATGTCGTAGAAATTTTAATATAAGAGCTGGACATATTTAAATTTATTAAACAAATGAATTTTTCTATGACTTATTTTGTTGTAAAATTAGAAAAAACCCTTAATTAAAGGACCCTAGAAGGAGATAAATTTATGCTATGAAACAGACCTTTGATAATGGCCTACTTGATACTATTAGTACTGATTTTACGTGTTTGTAGGCCTTGAGCAAACCGGTGAAATTGGTTTTAATAATATAATTTTGGGCTCTCTAAAATATGGACCCCAGTCAAGTGCCTTGCTTGTTTAGTCGTAAACATTGCAAACATAGATAAACATTACAACGTTTTAATCTTAGAAATAATCCATTTACTGTTATTAATCAAAAGAAAATTGTAATAATAAATCCAGTAATAAAAAATTTAAAAAGAAATAATAAAATAACTGTAGCCAAACAATAATATTTATTTTACTATTACTATATTTTTATTACTCTAATCAAAAACAAAATAGTATGAAAGCAATAGCATAAAATATATTTAAAGAACGATTGTTACTGTATTAGATAAACTTACTTTATACAGAATAAATAAATGTACTTATATGATAATTAATTACAGATATATAAAATGGAATCAAGGAAATTTGTTCATTAACAAAATTATAAAAGTTTCAGTAAGTGTAACAAAATGCAACGAGGGAAGAGGAATGAGTTAGTGAGTGAGAGTAATAAAGGATTAGTAGATGATGATTAAATGGAAAGATACTCCAGGGGATATTAAAGAAGCAAATGGAGAATTTCAAAACGAAATATGGCTCTTTAAATCCTTACAACTAGAATAAAGCATGATGATAAAGAAACTTATATCTTGAAAGTTAATGATGAGTCATTAATGATTTTCCTAGAATTCCTTAATGGCAAAAGTTCGATAATTATTATAAACAAAAGTATCAATTATTTTTACATTACACTATCATGTTAGCACGCTTTTTTTTAATACAAATCTATGAAAATAAACCAAGTACAACTAGTAATAAAGCATAAAATCTTTATGAAAGGTATATGATTAATGTTTTCTCTACTTACATTCATTAGTTCTTTGTATTTAAACAGAATTTTTTTAATAAATAATCAAAACAGTTTTTAATATTTTAAATTACTGTAATTGATATATAAATATACTCATTATAAATTTTAAAAAATTATTTAAGATATAGTTAATTTATAAAATATTTAGAAAGATTTCGAAGAATCTACAATTTTAATATGAACAAAACAGAATTTATACTTTAAAATGTCGAAAAATTATAAAAATAAATAAACGAATTTTAATATTTTAGTTTCTTAAGTTTAAATTCATGTTTATTTAAGTATTAAACAATTCAGACAAAGTCTAAGTACAGTAATTTCGTCGCGTAAGTTTTAAAAACTTGACATTTTCAAGAACAAAAGTGAAACGTTTAAGTGACTTATGTACAGAAATACAAACGAAATAAATTCAAAACTAAACAGGAATCAAATTAAACATTCATTTTACTTCGTATGCTACTTTTAATAAACGTTGCAATTATAATATTTGCCAAGTAGAATCCACAAGAGTGGTTAAGGACAGACATCACGTCGATTTGACAAGCGACTGTGATGTTTATACATCGAGTTAATTAATTAATGTATGCAAATAAGCTTTCCTAGTAAATCTGTCAGCAATATAAGTTCTTTCTAAGTTTTCAAAACAAAATGACGATAGTGCATTCCCAATAGGATTTATAACAGGAATAATTTAAACGCTTTTGTTCGTTTAGTAATCATAACACTTTCTAAGCTTTTATTTTCTTATTAATCAGCTACTATTGAAAATTTAATCATTAGAGAATTGCTAACAATTTTTTTTTAGAAATTTAACGAAATTAATTTAACTTAAAATAATAATTATATTAGTATTAAACTATATTAAGCAATGCAGTAGTATAATTTTTTTCTTGCATTTTAAATTAAATAAAAATATAGTACAATATAATTTTTATTTTCGCAATATGCAATTTAAAATTGTTATAGAGATGTTCACGGGATTCGAATTGCAAATTTTATTGACATTTTTATTTTATATTAAAAAAAAAAAAATTGGTTTTTACGTTTGTTGTCAAATATCAAGCAAAATAAACCTATTTCAAAGGAAAAGTGCTACAGTTTTAGAAGCGAGTGTGACAAAAATAAAGTTAAGTGCTTTATAATATAATTAATAATCAATGGCATTAAAAATCTAATAAAATTAATAAGGTTTTTTTATTGAAAGAACAAGTTAAAATGGAGTTATAACGCAGTAAGTACGGCTTCAACTGAAGGGTAGCAAATAATTCAACCGGGCATTTCAAATCTAAAAATATAAGAAATTATTAAGTTTTTGAATAACACGAGAATCCGCTAAACAAAAATAATGATAATTTATATTAATATGAACAAGAATTAAATAGTTGAAGTATGTGGATTAAATTAAGTGTTCACGTAGAGTAAGGGTTAAATCTATATGAGAAATCTTAGGTTAAACTTTAAAATTTGTATTTCAGTTAAAATTAAAATGTAAATTAAAATGTTATACCTTTGGTTTATTAATCGATGAATAATAATGATAATAAATATTTTGTGAAGATTATTCGTTAGCAATAACATCGTATTATATTACATACGCTTATATAGACTTTATATTATTAAATGAAAATTGGACAAATTTTAATATTATCTGTTTAAAGATGACATAAAGACGTTTCCATCGCTATAAATTATTTATTTAAAAAATTGATGTTGATTTTATATGCGTATAAATATTCATTAATTTTCTTAATACTTAACACTATCCATTATTACTGGGAAATAATTTTAAAAAATCATGTAAATGTTTTTCGAATTAAAATAAATTTTAATGTTAGAAAATGATTAAAGGACATTCTTTAAGTAGGCCTATAAAACGTTTTGTATGAATAACAGAACTTAAAATTATTTTAAGTAAAAAATTTACTGTCTAATTTAGTAATTCACTTCAAAATATGAAGTTAATAAAAATAGAATTTATAAATTTTTATGTCAAAAGCGATTACATCTCGAAAACCTCTTGTATTATAATTATATTTTCTCTTATTTATAAATACACAATTCTGCTAGTTACAGGTTATTTTAAGGTTTACAAATATATATATTGTCAACAAAATAAATGTTTAAAAAATATAATGTCTTTTGCTAATAGTATTTTATTTAAGAATTCTTTACAGTTGTTAACAAAATGATTTTAATACTTAAAATTGCTATTTCTGTACTAATTGTTATCTCGAGACCTAACTGAATTTTCTCATTAGTCTATTAATTTATAAATCTAACATATAATGAGTAACAATTACAATCTCACAACCATAAAAAAAACTTCTGTGTTCACAATACACAACCAAAGACAAATAAATAAGAAGTAGTCTACAGTATCAGTGTTGTTAAATTCACAAAAAAGGCTATGAAACTATTTTCAGACATGACTAACTTTATTTACGACTTATACAAATTATAACTAATATTCACTATTTTATTTTGGAATCGAATCATTAGTATAGAAAATAAATTGTTTTGAAGTTTCAAATTGATTATGAGGCCTATTGGCGAGTCTATTTATATTGTGATAAAACTATCGTTTCTAATGGTATTATCGATTAATAAGAAACATTGATTAGTAACAAAATTCAATAATAATATGCTAACTTAGTGCATCAAATAAATCTGATAAGTCTTGACATTAAATTCTATTTTAGTGATATTATCAATGAGATAGATCTATCGTTTCTATCTCATTGTGAGCTGTAGAAAAAATAATTAAAAATTTCCAAAATTATCTTTTATAGGCTTATTGTATTCAATGTTACCGCACATAATTACCGCGTATAGAATCAAATAATTACTTTTTTACCGAATAAATTTAAAACTCATTGAATATCATTTTGTATAATGAAATTAAATCTGAGACAAATCTTTAACATTTCGTATGTAACTGAAATGAATTTTTAAATATATATTAATGCATAATTTATATTAAAACATTTAATTGATAATTGGCAGAAATTTTAAATAGTTCTACAGTACGTGTTAACCAAAAAGTTTTAATTATGTCATATTTATATAAACTATCTTAATTGAGAATTAGTCAATTATATTGCGAAAAAATCCTTGAAATTTCTTTCCCTCCTTTAACTTATATACTCAAGCCTTTGTTTAATCATCTCAAAGATATTAAAAACAAAGGACTGTATGTATTCAAGTATAAAATTTAGCTTACTTTACATAATTAGTAGACTATACGGCATAAAACAATACAACTAATGATAATCTAATCTATCTATCGATTTGTAAATTCTATCATTTACTACTTGGCCTACACATGTTATCCAAGAAGAGTTATACCATGGTATAACGAACAATTTTAATGTTAATTATTAGTGTAAACTAACTCTTGAGATCTAAAATTGGATAAATACGTACAAAAATGGGAAGAGAATCGACCTCTTTCGTTATTCCAAAGAATATTATGCTTAACGTTAATGCTTAGGGTCAGATACAAGGTTGTGTAGACGTTAAAAGTTTGAAGATCACTGGTCTAATGACTTGGAAATTGTCTTATTCAGTTATTTTATGATTAAGATTCGACAATTCTCGGATAAACGTTTCACTAAAAATAAAATAAACGTATTCTAATACCCAAGTTAATTAAAAAGAGTTAATGATTTCAAAAATTCTAAACCGATACAATTAAGTTGCGTGAAAAAATTATCTACATTAAAGTTTTATTATAATTACACTTGTCAACACGACTCTTTTCTCCTATACATTACTTTGTTAGAGTACTTTATAGCCCACATATTTTAATACTGATTATTAAAGCTAATTTCTAAATGTGGCTATCACGTCACATTCTTGAGAAATTCTCAAAAATATTAATATACTCCTAATTCGCACTTACGTAAATTTAAATAAGTTTTAAAAGGAATGTATAGCATTAACATGTACAGTACAAACAAATGTTGGCTAACTATTGCTGGACATTGATTTCAGAAACTAAAGGTCATCACATAAACTAAAAGTAGCAAGAAAAACTTTTTTAAATCTTTATATTTTTTTTATTACCAATAAAATTAATAAAAAAAACAAGTTGGCTTTTATTTTATTATCCTGACATGATAAAAATATTTTGTTCTTAGTTTAATCGTGAGGAATAACAAGAAATAACATATAAATCGAAATTATGGCCAAAATAAAAAGAAAAATTATGAAAGCCAAGATTTGTTGTCTAGTATTATTAAATTACACATGAGAACAAATTAGTTCAAGTTTAAGATAGGCCTGTAAAGTTTAATAAACAAAAATATGTATATTTTGATAATTATCAGTAGGGAACACTCCAGTCTTCGGGACACTTGCTGCCTTTTATGTTTCTAGTGAGACCTTGTAACAATATAAAATGTCACAAGTTTAATTTTTCTCTCATGAATTTTGAGTTTTTTTCTTTTAATTATTTTTTCTCAATAAAGACACCAATCTTAATACAATTTAATATTTTTAGTGCATGCATTATACAACCCGACGTACTGTAAAAGTCAACAGTACAACATACCTCCTTATGATATCATTCCGAACAGAGATGTGGCATTTTAATCACAAATATTCCCCACCTTTAAACTTGACATTCTTCTTTTCTTGTAATTAAAAGTGATAAAATAAATATTCAAAAGAAATATCAAATAAAAAATAAAAGGAAAAAAATATTATTTCTGTCATTTTTCTAAACTGATTAGGATAACTTTCAATTATAGTTACTTCATATCATTTAATTAATTAACCAAGTTAAGTAACAATTAAATAATGCTATTAAATTATCAAACTTCTGTATTCTGTATGTAAAAATAAAATTTAAAATAAAAATATTTATTAAAATGACTAAAAAGAAAAACTATAAGGAAAATCAACATGTAATTTTCATGATTTACTGGATAGACCGTATCAAATTGGCAATTTTTTGGCGGAAAAAAGCAGATTTTCTGAATGTTACATAATGAAAAATCACATTTTATCTATATTTTAATGAACGTGTCTCTTAATAATCTAATCAAAAAGATAAATATAAAAATATCTGTAACTTCTTAAATGATTATTCATCACTTCATTAACAGTTTTAATAATATGATTAGATAATATGAATATAACATTTAAGGCTGCTGATTAATCGCATTAACTAAAGCAATTAAATAGTTGATTTCTCTGATGATTAAAATTTTTAATCGTAAGATTAAATGTAACCGAGTATCCCGCATTGATTTGGAAGTAAAATAAATTTTGAAATTTTTGTGTTCAAATAATATTTGAACGTCTCGAACGGATTCACCCGTTTTTACATGGATTAACTTTTAAATAGGGACTAAATTTCAAGAAAGTCTTCTCCAAAAGCATCCTCTCTTGGAAGATCTTGCTTTGCCATATTGCATTTATCCACTTCTGAGCAATTTACATTGGTTTCAGAAGATATAGTTATAATTATTGCTGGAACATCTGGAAATTTAGTGTCAAAATTTTCTTGTAACTTTTTAATTTCTGCAACACAATGTAATGTTGCAACTAGGGTTTCTCAAACGGGATTCCGGGATCCCGGTTGTTTTTTTAACCCAGGAAATATCCCGGGAAATTTTTCTTATCCCGGGAAATCCCGCAAATTTCTTAAAAATTTACTTTTTTCTTATTTTGTGTTAAGGTTCAGGAATTTTGCAAATAGAAAGCATAATTAACTCATTCACTGTCAGAATACATTTGTATTTATTAATTTTAAACCTACCTATTAGTTTTTTTAAATTTTTGCTCGTTATAGCATGTCACAAATGGTCAATAATCAATATATAGCTTATTTGTGGCATGACTATAAAAATTCTTTACTTGTCGGAACCTGTAATATCTGGAATAATTGTGCTTACGCTGTCTTGAGTTTTAACCATGCCCAG
>NW_019384798.1:647674-653378 GCF_000671375.1 Centruroides sculpturatus | reverse complement strand
ATATTAGCCTTCGTTTTAATTTAGCAAAGGCTGCGATTTCCTATCTTCTATATTAATATAAATATATATATATACATATATATATATATATATATATATAGTCATTGGGCTTCAATTTGTAAACATTGTAAACCTATAAATTCTCACTATCATCCGTCCGTCCATATTTCTTTCCTTAATCTCGAGTTAGAAGAAAAACGAGACCAGATATGAAAACCTTAGTAGCAGGATAATATAAATAATTGTACATTTTTTCTTATTAATTATAAATATATATGTTTTTTTCTGAGTAGATAAAAGCACATGATTTTAAAAATTCAGTTTAGTCATAAATACTTAATAGTAACAAGCGATAGCAACAATGTAAAGGTTATTTTAACGTTAACAAACTTTTATCAAGTTAAGCAAAGTTTATTAATCGTTTACAATAATATTGCATTTTTATAGTACGCCTACTCACTGACTCTTCAAATAGCTTTACTTGGCGCTACAAAATAACATAAATAAATATTAAACACCAAGAAGATTGAGTTTAACCAACTGTTTTACCATACTACTGAAATTACGCGTTACAGTTATACATATTAACTAGCTGTTACTCGCGACTTCGTCCGCGAAGGTTTTGCAAGCAAACCCCATTTACATTCATTGTTTCAATAACCATAGTAATTGTTATATAACACCTACCGCTGAAGAGAATTGCCGAGAATCAAACAAACTATTTTCAATTTGATAAATTTTCTGGAAAGTTTACAATCGTTCTNGACATCGTCAGCGAAGGTTTTGCAAGCAAACCCCATTTACATTCATTGTTTCAATAACCATAGTAATTGTTATATAACACCTACCGCTGAAGAGAATTGCCGAGAATCAAACAAACTATTTTCAATTTGATAAATTTTCTGGAAAGTTTACAATCGTTCTATAATCGAACCAATATGCAATAACTAACTAAAAACGGTTCGAATATTTTTAAAATCGAAATAGACAAAAATATTTATAACAATGTCTGAAATGTTATCAATTTAATACACCTAAGTACTTAATGAAGACTAAACGTAGTTGAAAACAAAAAATCGCATGTAAAATAGTACAGTAGAAGCCGTTCTTCCGGTTAAGCCTTAAGCCTCTCCCTCTCCCCCAGCAGGGAATTTAGAAAAATACCTTCTTAATGTGAATTCCCATGGCATACCCTACTAAAACGCATATAAAATAGTACAGTACAGAAGCCGTTATTCCGGTTAAGCCTTAAGCCTCTCCCTCTCCCCCCGCGGGAAATTTCGAAAAATCCCTTCTTANCTTCCTGTATGTTTACATGCAGCATTTTTATAACAATTAAAAAAATTTGTAGTCAGAAAATTAGGGTCTAAAATTATTGCATGCTTGTTCTAGAATGTTATTTAGCGTCGAAATCTTAAGAAAAGCGGTATTTTCTGCGGAAATAATGAAAATAGAACACCCGTTAAGTGCATCTGTTGGTAAAACAACAAAGTAACCATGTTCAATTGTGAATCACGTGAAAAATCACCTTATCTTATAGGTTGTGGAAGATGGTTAATACCATCTTCCCCATCTTATCAGAGTCCGTGTTATCCAGTGAAAGTCTGGTTTTGCCGTGAAGTAAACTTGATGTAAAAAATTGTGCATCATTATAACTATAAACTGCATAACCAATTATCTTTCTGATGTAGAAATAACATTTTCACTCTGGCTTAATACTACGGTTCTAATACTTCGTCTTTGACGTCCATCGATGAATATTAGAGAATATCATTTTTCTTCCACCGACCAGTCATCTGGACCATCACAACTTGAACCCCATTTTCCCTTAGCCAATACACCAGGATTATCAAATTCATCAGGAGCTCAACTTCGACAAGTTTCGAAGAATTGCACCCAATTGTTTTCAGTTGTTGAGTTTTTTACAAACGTTAAACTTCACAGCTCAATTTCTTTTAGAGGCAACTAACAGATATGCCCAGTAATGTCTAGACAAAAGGTAAGAACACGAAACTTTAAAGTACAGTTGACCCCTATAACACTTGATAATTCCGTGTTATATGAATTTGATGTTGCACGAGTCACTTAGATTTTACAAATACCCGTGCTGGGCTGTGAACGGCTCACGTATTTGTAAAATCTAAGTGACTCGTACAACATGGAATTCATATAACGCGGAATTATCAACAGTGTTATAGGGGTGTCAACTGTAAAACCCGTATTAAGAATATGGCTATTTTAGCCTACCAGCGTCAATTTTGCAGGGTTAAAATTAACTCGACCAAAAGGGGTCGTTGACTTCTTTCCGAATGAGATAAAAATGATCTCTGAGAAAGAAGTTTCGCATTTACTCAAGCCATATCGAAACATATACAGAACAAACTAACAAACTTTCTTTTTTACATATTAGATAAATATGCAATACTATATTTAACATCTTAGTGCCTATATATTTAACCTCACTTGGAAGCAATACCCACAAGATTTTCACCTATATTTACTTTACATTTCGTCTTTAAGTGCCAAGTTTATCTTTCCCAAAGAAAACCTGCTAAAAAAATTTAACATCTCAGATGTTTTTGTTTGGATACATTGGCCATATTTAGAGTATCAGCCAATTATTTTAGATTAATTTTAATCTTGATGGAACACAAAACCGATTATTTCAGATTTAAACTGATCATTAATCTTACAATTTGTTAATCTTCTGTTGAAGTGGAGAGGGAATATCTGAGAATTATAATTCAACTTTATTAACAAGTTTAAGTTTTCTTTATTTTATGTTATGTTATAACTATTTTATTTTTAGTAATTATTCATACAAATTCTATTACCTTGTTACATTTTTCCTTGTACAGTACATCAAGGTTGTTTATAAATTGAAATTTAAGATTAAAGGAGCAATTATTTATTGTGACATCATCACAATACTGGACTGCAATTTTTAATTTATTTAATTTAAATTATATGCTCTCCACTTCCCTCTACATCATACTTTTCCTGCTAGCAATAGAGCTGAGCCGGTCATCTATCTAACTCCTTTCCGGAGGAAAGATTTGAATTGAAATAACGTGACTTCCGGTTTATATTAGACGTTTGTATATAGTTAATCGGAGCCTCGTGTCTCCGACCTTTCCGTATCTGATCTCGAATTTCATCTATTTAGCTCCGTTCTCAAGAAGAACAACGGTGTGGACTGCAATTTGAATATTNAGTAGAAGCCGTTCTTCCGGTTAAGCCTTAATCCTCTCTCTCTCCCCCACGGGGGAATTTCGAAAAATCCCTTCTTAGTGTGCGTTTTCATGACGTACCCTAACTGTGTACCAAATTTCACCTCTTTAGGTTCAGCCGTTTGCTCTGGGCGATGATGAATCACCCAGTCAGTCAGGACAAGTAATTTTATATATTTAGATTATACTAAGACTATGTAGTCTACTTTGAGATTAGAACGATTTACATGGCTGTCCGAAATTAATAAATGCAAGAATTTAAAAATCATCCTCGATAAAGTTTTAGAGACATGACGTGTGCCTCCTGTATTTGTGAGACTGCATTTGAGCTACCTTTAAAAGGGATCAATGAAAATCATTTGAATCTTCTCGAATTATTAAATATGCACCACTATTCCACTCGTTAAATATAACTAGTGATATACTGTATAATAGAAATCAGCATGTAAAGTAAGCATGTATGTATGTAAGGTAACTCAGGAAAGATGGTTATAGAAGAAAGTAGGTTAAGGCCTCATGGTTCGTGAGTTTTTCGACATATGTCCTCTTTACCGCATTCACAACATTGCGCGCATCAAATCCTTCCTGTATGTTTACATGCAGCATTTTTATAACAATTAAAAAAATTTGTAGTCAGAAAATTAGGGTCTAAAATTATTGCATGCTTGTTCTAGAATGTTATTTAGCGTCGAAATCTTAAGGAAAGCGGTATTTTCTGCGGAAATAATGAAAATAGAACACTCGTTAAGTGCATCTGTTGGTGAAACAACAAAGTAACCATGTTTAATTGTGAATCACGTGAAAAATCACCTTATCCTATAGGTTGTGGAAGATGGTTAATACCATCTTCCCCATCTTATCAGGGTCCGTGTTATCCAGATAAATATGCAATACTATATTTAACATCTTAGTGCCTATATATTTAACCTCACTTGGAAGCAATACCCACAAGATTTTCACCTATATTTACTTTACATTTCGTCTTTAAGTGCCAAGTTTATCTTTCCCAAAGAAAACCTGCTAAAAAAATTTAACATCTCAGATGTTTTTGTTTGGATACATTGGCCATATTTAGAGTATCAGCCAATTATTTTAGATTAATTTTAATCTTGATGGAACACAAAACCGATTATTTCAGATTTAAACTGATCATTAATCTTACAATTTGTTAATCTTCTGTTGAAGTGGAGAGGGAATATCTGAGAATTATAATTCAACTTTATTAACAAGTTTAAGTTTTCTTTATTTTATGTTATGTTATAACTATTTTATTTTTAGTAATTATTCATACAAATTCTATTACCTTGTTACATTTTTCCTTGTACAGTACATCAAGGTTGTTTATAAATTGAAATTTAAGATTAAAGGAGCAATTATTTATTGTGACATCATCACAATACTGGACTGCAATTTTTAATTTATTTAATTTAAATTATATGCTCTCCACTTCCCTCTACATCATACTTTTCCTGCTAGCAATAGAGCTGAGCCGGTCATCTATCTAACTCCTTTCCGGAGGAAAGATTTGAATTGAAATAACGTGACTTCCGGTTTATATTAGACGTTTGTATATAGTTAATCGGAGCCTCGTGTCTCCGACCTTTCCGTATCTGGTCTCGAATTTCATCTATTTAGCTCCGTTCTCAAGAAGAACAACGGTGTGGACTGCAATTTGAATATTGAAAAATATTGTATACCTATTGTTGTCTGACAACAACAGGTCTACAATATTTTTCAAATTGCAGTCCAAAAAGTAAAATTAACACACGTAAATATTCATACACACTAGATTAGTTTTTAATCTGTGGGCTTTAATTGTTTAACAATTCCAATAATATTATATACATATTTCAATATATATATATATATATATAAACTAACTGTTTGATTTTATAAGCAAAGAATATTATAATTATTATAAAACATTCGATTACGAGAGGTTCTAATTTTTTAACGTCATATCTTCTTCCGTACGTCACGTGATGGTTGCGTCATACGTATAGATTTCCATGGCGTCGATTATTTTGCCAACTTTGAAGCTACTTTATCTCCCCTACTGCCATCTGATGGTTTATAATGCAATTAATAAAGTATACTTAATAATTCCGATAATTGTATTTTTTTTATCTTAATTTGCTAATTGTTGAGCGATACTTAGCAATAGTTAGCAATAAAGATTATCTCTGATTTATTTTAAAAATTTTTGTAAATTATTTATGAAATCGTCTAATCTAATAACTGAATACAGTATAGCGTCGATTTTCCGAAAGTCAGTCATCCGAAAGAATTCCAGTCGGCAAATTTAAATTTTCGCCAGTGCTGTGACGCTTCAATTTTTGGCTATGTCTTGGGCTACTCAAATATTTTACGTTTTTGATACTAAATTAACATCTGAAGTATAATTTTTTTATTATTTTTATATTTTTCAATATATTTATTTTGTTTGTACAAAATAAAAAAATAATTTTTAACGA
>NW_019384798.1:645653-647666 GCF_000671375.1 Centruroides sculpturatus | reverse complement strand
GTGCTATAGCTGCCAGAGTCTCGTTTGGTGAAGATTACTCTGCACCACAATTATTGGCACTGAGAACGAGATCAGCTTGGAATAACTTTAATCACAATAAATGTTTTCGGCCATTTACACGCCTGTAAACAGATTGGAAATAAAGATCGCAAGACTCAAAATACATGCATACAATGTAATTTACTATGTGGAGAATATTCATTTTATCTTCAAAATAGACTGTAACGAATTGTGCAACAAATGAATTTGCCAAGACAGACTATAAAAAATTTATTTTTCTATATAATATTCTTAATAGCAAAAAAGCCAAATCTGGCAATTTTGCTCATAACTAACTGAAGCGCCACTTGTAATCGTCCAATGCGCCACGTTTAGCGCATGCGCCACGTTTTGGCCACCCCTGCCCTAGACCTTTGTACAAGGATGATGAACCATTTTGTCCAATTTGTAACCAAACTCTGAAAATTGCTTATAAAGGGAAAACATCATTAAAGCAACCTATGGAAACAGATCGCCATAAGAAAAATATTACATCAACTGAAAGCAATGTTCGAATTGAGAAATGTATTGCACTACATAATTCCAAATTAGAGGAAAGTTTCTGCTACTGAATTAGCATTTGCTTACCGCCACAGCCATACATCATTTCAGCTTTAAATCTGTAGATTGCAAAAATAAATTGAACTCCAAAATTTTCAATGACTAGATGGTAGCAACACGAATTTCTTCTACCGAAACCAAGACAGAAGCTTCGATTAAAGGTGTTTGGTATCCTATTCATTAAAAAAGACATTATAGGTAGAAGAGTTAAAAAAATATTCCATTCATAGGAATTGCAACTGATAGTAGCAATCACAAAGATGCAAAGATCTTTGTGATTGCTACTATCCAATTATAATTATTATAGTTATCATTATTTTACTCACAAAACTATTGGAATTGAATATAAACTCGTCTAGATGACATCAGTCTCAAATAAAAAAGCAGCTACCATTAAGGACTTGTTAACAAATACACCGAGAAAAATTAACTGTTCTCAAAAATGTGTTGCTTTTGATGGAGACAACTGTAACACAAATTTTGGGTCATGTGAACATGTCGGAAAAAATAATGTGATTGCATTGCTAAGACAAGACATTAAGCATTTAGAAGGTAGTGGATGTACAGTGCATATTGTATTCAACATGCTGTAGATTCTTTACCCATTGATATTGAGAGCATTCTTATAAAAATTTTTAAACATTTTTCTATTTATACTGTCTAGGTAAAAAAAGTTAAATATTATACAGTAGACCCCCCTATAACGCGAAGATACGTTCCTCGTTATACGAATTTCGCGTTGTAGGAATCCTTAAATACGTGAGCCAATCGCAGCCAGACACGTGTGAAGTTTACGGACTACGGCTGTTTGAAAGATTTTCTTCCATAAAATTAATCGATTCTAGACTACTTCGACTTAACATTTCCAAAATACGTATAATTTTTTGGGAATAATCCGTATAAACTATGCTATAAACAAAAAATTGTAGGATTACTTACCAAGTGTGCACCGTTCGATGTCGCCGTTGCTCAAGCTTGTTTTCGTCGCGGAGCAGCGCACCAAACCGCGGCCGCATTTTCTGATAAGTCATTTTTCTGCGAAAACTTCGTTGAACTTTGGAGACATCATTAATTAATATAAATAATTTTAATCGCCGTTGAATAAGAAATGTTTCTTTCACAAGAAATGTATAAAATTACAGTACTGTATTAGACTTACGGTACCTAATTTACATACTGTCAGACGATAGTTAGCGTAAAAATCTCCGTAGCGTGGCGCCACGCTAGACGGCGGAAATTATATATTTAATTATAACAAAGTTACAATAAGTTAATATATAATTATATATACAGTACCTAATTTATATATAATTAATATATAATTATATGTACAGTACCTAATTTATATATAATTTATATAATACTGTCCAGACGATAGAAATCTCTCCGTAGCGTGGCGCTATGGACGGCGGG
>NW_019384798.1:623466-644033 GCF_000671375.1 Centruroides sculpturatus | reverse complement strand
AACGAACAAATCGGATAACGAACACTTTCGCGAAAGATTTTTATGATCGGACAACGAACACATGTTCGGATAACGAACACTTGACTGAACAAACACAAAAAGAAGAGACGTAAAATAACGAATACCGATTGGTCTTCCTTTGTCTTCAGGCAACAATTCAAAACTTTTCGGAGCGCGGGAGACGTCGACATCGACGTTCTACCCAGTATATACTGATAGGATAGTATTCTCCCGAACTTTGAAACTCTCCTTTGTAATTCCAGCTTTTTACATTTCTAACAGAAACAATTCTTTTATATTTTACTTATGAAAATGCGGATTTATGCCGATATTTGCTATTAAAGATCTTTTAAAGAAGTGGGAGGACGTTGTTCTGACAGAACAACGGTCTTAAAATGGCATCCAAACCAGGTTGAGGTTAATAGGCCTAGGGTTCTCTACAATTACAATGCTATTAATTACTTCTGAAAAATCATATAGAAGACAGAAAAGCAATCGACATTGGACAGATTCTTTAATTAATTAATTAACCCCCACAAACGGAAAAAACATGACTAATAAAAATGCAAGACCGTGTATATATGTATTTTTATTATTACATATAAATAAACGTAATAAGAAAGTATAGTCTATATTTTTTATTTTTTGGAGGTCTCCAGAACGAATTAATCAAATTCCCATAGAAACCTATGGTAAATCGATAATCGGTTAACAAACAATTCGGATAACGAACAAAGTCTTGGAACGGATTATGTTCGTTAACCGATCACCCACTGTATGTTAAACTTAATAGTCATTTGTTTTCTAATTAATTCGTTTTAGGACCAGGTATCCACGGAAATTTCCAAATTTACAACTTTTAGTCACTTTCATTGAACTGGAAAAATTTCTGTCTTTATTACATTAATAATACGAAGAAATCAGTCCACACTGTATTCGGTTAAGTTTTTGTTTAAGTAAAATCCGGCTCTTTCAGCAGGGTTTTATTTATGTCCCCAATTCCATAATCGCTTAATTATTTAACTCAGTGTTTCTCAACCTCTAACGAATCGTCGCCCCCTTCAACGTAGTATCGTCCCCTTCACTTCAAAATTCCGATGACGAGGGCCAAGGCTAACGCCAAATTCGTACTGCATTGAATAAACTTTTTTTTATCTCTTTCCGCCCTGTGGGCACTAAGAGGGTCTCTTTTTGCAAGCCCATTATGGGTTCGGCCATGCCCACAATGGGGGAAGACATATACGAACGGACCACCTCGAAAATTTCCTGGGGATTTTTCGTCCCGTTCGGATTCGAATCCGAGTCCCCCAGAGCGGTACGCAGCCACTATGGTTTCTCATTTCCCGGGAAATTTGCCTCCAGCGGGATTACGGGAAAAATAATTTCTTTTCCCGGGATCCCGGGAAATTCCGGGATGAGATAGTAAAATAGAATTTCATATGAATAAAAAATATCATATAGGAATATCATAAATTTGAATAATTTATTTTCTAGTAAGTAACTAAAAGTGTAGGGCCAATCTCACCCATACGGACGCGTTAGGCTCAATTAATTTATGTTCTCCTACATTATAAGATGAAAGTAAAATAAAGCGTTTCATTGGGAGTTTTAATGAAGATAACAGTAATTACGAAAAAAATAATATTTTATTTCTAAAGATGAAATAAAAAATATACTTATTCCATAAATTTAATGAGAAAAAAGAATTATTTTGAATTGAACAAAAAATACTTCTCCAAAAAAAATTATTTTCAGTTGAACATAAAAAAATATTACTCAAAAAATTTATGAAAACAAAAGTCTTTCTCTCTCTCTCAAAAAAAAACATATAAATTTTCATAATAAGACTTCAAAAAGCAAAAATGATCGATACTTTGATCACTTAATCTAGTTCTCAATTTGGTCACAAAAAGACCTGTAGCCGAAAACGCCAATGGTTTGATTTTATAAATTATATTAAAATAAATTATTGTAAAATACAAGTAATTGACTAACGTAAGAATTTCAAATAATCACACTTACAGTTACAAACAATAGGATATAAATGGGAATGTAAGCTTTAACAAATTCCTTAACTTATAAATGCGAATTCGAAACTAAAATGCGATGAGTGATATTTACTTTCAGCGAGGGTTCCGCTGTTTAATGATGCGCAAACACAATACATAGATATTACATGAACTAACAAGTAGAGACTTCCAAAACATAAGTAATAATATGCAGCATGAAACCTCAAAATTTCTCTCTTAGGTGAGTCTTGAAGATGCAACTTTTCGTATAATAAATGATAGAAAACCTGACATGATAAATTATTATTGAAATGCGAGATTTCCCGGGATTTTTCTCGTAGGGAATAAACGGGGGAATCCCGGGAAAGAAACCCTAGCTGCCACCCTGACCGTTCGGCCATCCGGCCGCGCATTGAATAGACTAGTGACTAGTGAAATATTATTTGTTTAATTATTATACGATATAACGAATAAAATATCTAATTATTCTTAATATAATGTTTTACTATATAGTCCAGAAAATTGTTTTTCGCCCCCAAAATATAAATTGTTACTAATCGCCCCCTCAATATGGAAAAACGCCCACATGAGGGCGATATCGCCCCCGTTGAGAAATACTGATTTGACTACTTCTTAAGTAGAAATAAGTTGAAACCGGTTACTTTGTACTCGAATATTTGTAGTCTGGAAAAAAAGTGAAAAGACAAATTTTTATGACAACGGATGCATAAATCGTAAATTTAAGGAAAATAAATTCTAGAGCTTTTTCTGTACCTCGTGCATCTCTCTCATTCATTAAATTTAGTTGTAAATGATGCTACCAAAGTAACAGTTACTTTTTTAACATTATACAAGAATTGTACACGTTTTTTTTTCTACATCCCCTTAGAGATGGGATATACGAAATCGTAATATCACTGGTTTAACGTTGAAATCCGAGTAATATAAGGGGAGAGCGGAATAAAAATATCAAATATTTTAATGGATTTTTTAAAACTCCTGTCAACTATACAGAACTATCATAAAAACATACTAGTAAATTCTTATCGGTTTGGTTAAGTTATAAATCTACTCGTGATTCACATAATCGAGTGAGTGCGGCCAAATATCTAGCGGACAGGCGGCTAATAGCCCAGAACCGGTCCTGGATAGAATTGGAAGCGTTATATGTGTAGCATCCACCCAACGTCCTAGGCTTCCACCAGCTAAACCGGGTGAGGTTGGTGCTCTGTAAAGTGCACGCGCGAATCTGGCTGTTTGGAAGCTGACAATACAGCGCTTCCACTCCGCCACTAATATTCGAATACACAATAGCAATCTTACTTTTTTTTTCACGTGTAGTATAGAAATTTGTAATAAGATACATAATGCGGTTATAATAAGATATTGTGCCATTATTTTGATATAATTAAAATTAATATGTATTTATTTTTTAGAAAATACAAGGGAAGCGGCGCTTCCACCGCTTCCAATGCTGGCACGCCACTGGTATTTTCCCACTTGAACAGGATGAGTGGGGGAACTTCAGAGGGGTTGACTCTTAGCTTGGTGACTAAATTTTTTAAGGGAAAAAGAGAAAGGATGTCAACTTCCGTTTTCGAGGAAGTGTGGTTTAACGGCTTCTTTTTTGTTGTGAGAAAAAAATAAAGCTTTTTCTTTCCAAATTATGAAATATTACTTTCGATATTATTATTTCGGTTAAAATTGAATTAAATAAAAACAAGGGGGTATTCGAATTTTCACATATGTAACAACAATTTATATGTAAGATATGGGATCGATTGGCTACTACATAAAGACTTTGAAACAATAGATGCAGCACGAGTTAGAGCAGTGTTCATTCTCCAAGTTTTCGTTTGGTTTTTTTTTTCATTTAATTTCACATAGATAAGACGGATCATCTCTGGTCCGCAGACCACAGTTTGAGTAGCACCGTGTCACGAAGTTCGATCGGTGTCAGGCAAAGGGCGTTAGTAAGACAGATAGCGAGCGACTTTGTTTTAAATTTCTTTTATGAATCGCACAAATTTTATTTCTTATCAGACTTTTCAATTAAACACGAAAATACCTGTAGCTTTTAACACCAAATGGTATACAAAAATGAATGAAATCGGAAGTAACATAGTCGACAGAAAATTGCTAACCGGGATGTATTTAAAGAACGGATAACATAACCTTTCTAGATATTTGGCTGGATTCTTAATGCTTAAATCTAACGAAAACGTTCGCTTAGTAAAGGTTTGATATTTAAAAAGATTTGATTATTCATTTTTTAGAAACGCGAGCTTAAAAACAAATCATTAAACTTGGAAACTTCTTCCTGTTATTTGGAGTCGAATAAAGTCGGAATGAAAAACTGATTGTCGCTTAAAAGTTGTTGGCCCCTATTCAGGGAACAGACGTGGAGAAAACCCGAAAAACCACGTGGCCAGCCTGTCCGAGTGAGGCGCGAACCCACGACAGAACTCCCAGCGTTCAGGAAACGGAACCGCTTGGCCACTGCTGGGCCAAGGACAGAGGCGTAACTAAAAAGAGCGAAGGTGGACATGTGCCCCAAGCGCCAAATGAACTCGTAGAACATTTTGTAATTAGCATTGAATTAGGAGTAATTTTAAATTGCTTTGTATAACAAACTATTTCACATGGCTCTGCCGCACGAATCACAATCGAAAAATTCCTGTGGTTTTGCGGCCCATTCGAATTCGATTTCTGGTTCCCCAGAGCAAAAGGTGCCACCTTAACCGGTCGCCATTCAGTCGTGAACGGAAATGGTCTATAAACTGTGATTTATAATATCAATTCAATTCAATCCGACTGACAGTGTGGCAGATTCACGCCTCTATTATTGTAACGTCGGTTATTAAGTTTAAACTTCGTTATTGGTAATCGTTGTAACTTATAATATAATACAGTATATTTATTATATTATATTATATAATGTATAATATATTTCACAATAATATATTTATTTTTTGAGTACTTTATTATATAATGTTTTTTAACTCGATATACAAATTACAAATAATTAACACGATTAAATTTTAATTGAATACAAATATTAAACTATAGGCACAAGACAGGATTAAGGTAAGAATAAGTCATAAAGATGCATGTAAATTTCAGTCTGTTCTCTGAAAAGTTCAAAATTCTGTCCATCGATTAAATCACAAACACGATATAAAACACATTGAATTCACAAAAGTCCGAAGGAAATGATTCCCCGCTTATACGAAAGTCCATTCGAGAATCATCCTTCTGTCACATCCGAGGTTTAAAGTCACACCCGGGTTTTCAGCTCATACATCAGAGGCAAACTGTCCCTCGATTAAATCACAAACACAATATAAAACACATTGAATTCACAAAAGTCCGAAGGAAATGATTCCCCGCTTATTCGAAAGTCCATTTGAGAATCATCCTTCTGTCACATCCGAGGTTTGAAGTCCCGTTGGAGACTTCGGTCACATCCGAGTTTTCAGGTCAAATCCGAGGCAAACTGTCAAATCCAGGAAAAGTCGTCAAGTCCGAGTTATAGAGTCAAGTCCGGTAAATAGCGTCACAAGTCGATAAATTGCACTCATTTAATCACAACTGGAAGATAGGACCACGCTAGATAACTTCAAGGTCTCTGAGTTCGTCTAGAACTCCTCCAGTTCTATACTTTCGACGTTTGTGAGGAGAGGGCTATAAAGTAGAATTAAAGATTAATCGTTGTGAAAAGCAAATATTGAATTTAAACCACATTCAATCTGTGAAAATGACAATTACCCGAAAAGACGATTGCGAAGACGTAACTCATCGTTCATAAGTGGATGAACTTTAATTTTCTTACAGCCATCAAAGCAGGAACAAGAGAATTCCCGCACATTTCTTATCACTTTCACCAATTTTGAAAGCGCCCCTCTCATAAAATGATCCGAATGACGTTTATTTCGATCGAACTCGATGCCCTCGGCCCACATTTCGGCCTCGATCTCCTCGTCGCTCATATGAGCTAATCTCAGTCGGTATATCTTACACGGACTCCAATAGAGCTTCGGCTCGACCCATTCGATACGTCGGGCTTGCTCCGAACGCTCCAAAAGAAACTCCGGATCCGGCTGAAATCCACTAGATTCTGGATCCTCCAAACGTCGAGGAAGAACCAGTATTTCGATCGGAATTCCACTGACTTCCGGATTCTCTGTGGGACCATGACCCATCTCTTCATCTCTCTGCTCCTCTCTCTCTACACCTATCTTATTGCTCGTGGGTCTTCCTCCGAAGATCCTACGCAAGAAACTCTTTCTCTCTCCACTCATTTCACTCTTCGAAAATCACAAAACAGTAAAGAACGCAAACGAAAGCCTTCGAAACAATCGAAAAGAAAAACTATTGTCGACGAGCGCTATTATTGTTGAGAAAAATGAATATTTTTGCCTACAAATTTCATTTTCCTTCCCTTTATGGGTTTATATAAGAATTTTAAAATAATATTTTCAAACTAATCATACAAAACGTTTTTGAAAATTGTTTTAGGGACAGAAAAATTTTGTCTCAATTTAGTCATATATACGAATTAATTTAGATAATTAATAACAAAATAATAATTTACAGTTTTCTTCTACAAACTTCTCAATAAATTGAGTGCTTCTAGTTGTTTTGTTCTTGTTTTTTTTTTACAGTTAATATTCTACAGTAAATGAACAGTGATATATTGAATATTAAAATTCTGTTGTCATTTATTTAATCGAATCAGAAAAAGTTTTGAGAGTCAATTCTTATTTCCAATAATAAATACGAAATCAATTTATTGTAGTTTAGAAAGAGATTATATTAAAATTTTTATGATGAACTCAGGATATTTTTCCAATTATAAATTAGAAGTTTAAACTATTTACAAAAAATATTACATTTTTGAGTCTATCAATTAATCCTTTTCATGCACCATAGAAGTACACCTTTTACATTGGTATTGAAGAAATCACTTCATAAAAAACAAATAACAATAAGTAAACATTTACATATTTAAAAATGACCAGACGTTAGCCTTTCATTTTAGGTTCTGAGCCTTAACATTAAAAAACTTGATAGTAGGGTGAGAAGATTTACTTTATTTTACAATGAGTTTTACTCAGGGCCATGAGGTAGATTTTCTCAGTATGATGCAAGTCTTCGAAATGCAGCCCCTTAAATGTTTTTCTTTTTCTTTTACCTTCGATTGTGATGTTTTTTAAAACTGCACAAAATGTACGAATAATATTTTTATTTTGAAAATATAAACTACTATAAAATATTGATATTAACTATCAACTACAACAGTCTACTGCAGTTTTATTCTTCTAAATTTAGCAAATTCGTTAATTAGGGATGTGTAATTTAGAGTGGCAGCCAATGTAGATTCAATAGAAATTAATGATAGATTTTAAAGTTTTGTTTGGTTTATTGAACTTCTTAAGAAGTGTTTTATTAATTTTAATTTGGAAAAACTTCCCACTAGCTACAGAGAAGGGAGTGTTAATAAAATTCTCAGAGCTACAACAGTAGTATTCGAATACAAAGTAATTAAGTTATTTTGGCACAAATTATTTAAAACATCTAAAGGTTTCATAGAATATTATAGCATTTGGGATATTTCACGTAATTACGTGATATATTCTTCTTGAAGATCATTTGCATTTATATCTGATTCATTTTCAATTGAAACTATTGACTGGAGACTGGTACAATAATTTTCTAGTGTTTTTTCATCTAAATCCTTGAGTTTTAAAATGTCATATAAAAACTCAACATTTTTGCTATGGGTTTCCAGAAGCGTAAATCGTTCATCCAGAGAATTAAGGGTAATGTCCAGAATATAATTGAAAAACTTTATTTTAAATTTACTCTCTTCTGTTAAGGGTTCATCGACAGCTCCTTCATTGTCAAACTGATGTTTTTTCCTTCTGACTCTAACTTCAGTTTCGGCAGGAAATTTTGTACTGCAATCTCTTTAGCAGCAATTTTCATCTGATCATATCCAGATTTTCTATAACTTTTCACTTTTTGTATGGTTTCTGATAACATCCTTACACAATCTGACAAATTTATAGTTACAGATTGCAATAGCTTTGAAACTGAATTTATTTCAAATAAAAGAATTACACCGCATATAAACTTATAATTTTTAATATTTTTTGCTAACTGTCTTGCTTTAACTTTAGTTTCTGCATCTCTGTTGACGTCTTCTATTATTTGGAATAATGCATCATAGATTTCGCAAAGTTGAAACCATAACAGCCGATTGCAGCGACAGAGTTTACGTTTAAACGACGTTTATCAACAGAACGGCTTATTGACGTTGGCTGGCTGAACCGCGGTTTAAAACGCGTTGTAAAGACGACGATCGTCTATTTCTGACCGTTCTCTAAACGAACTTCGGCAAAACGTTGGCTCTTACTTACTTCGCTATTACTCCTCTGTTTTAGGAGTCGTTCGGCCAATCGGGTTAGGGCTGTTTCACACTATGACCGACTGGACAGACTGGCCCGACTCCAGGTCGTGTTACCATGGCAACAGCAGTCTGCCGACCGACTAGTCGTTCCAATCGGACAGATTTGAAAAGTTAAATATTTGTAGTGAGATCGGAGCAGTCGGTGAGCTACAGCCAATGAGAGCTTCGAAGCTATAACCAATCAGAGTTTAGATTTATCCAATCTACGTCGAAGTTAGAAAATGGCGGAAAGTATAGATTAAAGTAAGCTTTATTAAACGAAGTCAGAACATATCCGTGGCTTTATGATATTCGACGAGCCGATTATAAAGACAACATAAAAAAATAATTTTTGGACGGAGATTTCCAAGGAAATAAACGTTGAAGGTACGTGATTGACTAATCTAATAATGACGCCATATATCTAAATTCACGATCGCTTTCCACAACGGCCATGTTTTCTGTTTAATTTAAAAAACTTACCATGATTGGCTAGTGTATTGATCTGTAACATGCGTTCCGATTGGTCCTTACGAGTCGGCCACCGACATATAATCGTACTTAGTGTGAATGCTTTTACTACTAGTCTGTCTGATTATAAAATCGGTCGGGTCGGACCGGTCGGTCCAGTAGGTCATAGTGTGAAATAGCCCTTATTCGTTTGTGACCGATTGGCCGAACGACTCCTAAATTCGTTTGTTATTCATTTGTGACGTCAGAAATGGTTGCCAGCTATATTCCGAAAGCTTCCAGAAATAAAATCTTAAGGCCGTCAAAACCATTGTTTGGCAATTAATGACAATCCTTTTCCATTTCGATATTTAATTTCGTCGCCAATACGGTTTAAAATATGAACAAATCTTATACCGAATTCGGAATAGATTTTTAAGGAATTATTTCGACATCTTATTACGTCGAAATGAATAATTTTAAATATTTTATTAATAATATTACATTTTTTAAAATGTCTATAAACAGATTTCTGTAATTATTAAAATTGTCTCGTTTGTTTAACAGTACGATGACTCCGAAATGCATTAAAAGGACCTTTTGCATATACAGCTGAGATACAACTTTCCCGAAACTAATAATCCGGGGAGTGAAGATTCGCAGCAGCAACTTGAAAGTGGTGCAGTCGAGTCGCCATGTCTGGATATTTGGCTTTAAAAAGATATTCAGCCAAATATCCATGTGTTCCTTCCGAACACCGTACCGGGTAACGTTCACGCGCACCTCCCGCCACATCCTCTCGATCGTGTTGGTGTGGGAGCCCGTTTGGGGATCAACAAAGTTATACTTGTGATTAACTGTCAGTTGATGAAAGCCTTCAGTCTGAAGACAATCATGCGCCTTCCAGCAATCACTAATAACTGTTGTCCCCGGAAGCACCCACTCCTTGAGGACCGCAAGTAACGTTTGGCTATCGCGTTTCCACCGGTACCAAAAACATTTTTCGAGACTACCTCTCGATACCCCCCGAAGATCCACTGACCTTCGATTATTTTCCCCCCTATGGAACTTCCGCCGTCCGATTTTCGCCTCATGTACTTCGACAACCCGGCCTTCTCCTGCGAGTTTCTCCGTTCGGGAAGACACATTGTGGATGGATACTTCTCTGTAAAAGGAGTACCGATCCACGATGCTTTGCTTCGAAAGGCCGAGAAATCGATTTAGTTGATCTTGTCTCGGAGGCTTCCATACCAATAAGGAGAAAATAAATTTCCACTGGGTAACGAGAGAAAGATTTGAATGGCCGAAAAAAGTCCCCGCCCATACCGACTTGCTCCACCCGCAAGGCGCCGCACGTTTCTTGCCTCTCCGGATTACCTTTCCGCATCGGAATAATTATCTTTCCTCGCTAGTAGAAGGTTGCCACACCGACCGCAGTTGGCTTCATTTCGCCAAATGCCGTGGCGTAGCAACTCTTCTTTGATCCGGTCTTCCGAGAACGTTATTGAGTCGAAATAATTATATTCACATCCTGAGCACACGGTAGCCATTCTCGTTAAATTAAAGTTTCAGTACAGCAACAACAAAGCAAAAGCAATAGAAATAAGCGAAATTTTACGTGTGATGCCTTTTATAGACATGCTCGCGCTTACCAGCCATTCACGAAATGAGAAATTCCCGTGCTAAAAATCTACCAATCACAGCGCTTCAGATAATTCGCGCCTAAGGGTGCGTTCGTTAATTAATAGCGGTCGCTCTGCATCTCCGCTACTATGGGAGTGCGCTACTGTTTGTAGGCATTTAGGAACGAGTGAAAGTAAGATGGCGGCGCCTGCACTATCGATAGTATCGTGATAGGGGAATCTATAATTCTAAAATATGAGCTTCTAAAGGTTAAAGAAAGATCACCATTTACATTGTTTAAATAGACTGATGGGTGTAGGCGGTGGCAAACGCTCTCTATCATTATTTAGAGACGTTGACGCTCTTCTGCGTTTCTGTGGTTCACCGTTTGCCCGTACCTAAGCATTTTGGGTAGTAACCAAGAATATTCATCCGCGGGTTCCCGACTCATCAAAGCGTATCTGTGTGACGGTTGTACCATGGTTGTTGGCTGACTAACCTCTACCGTTTCCGCTAGATCTGCCTGATCTGGTTGTATCGAGTTTAGAAAGAGTTCATCCCAGAGGTATACTATTGCGGATGTTTGTTGTTCTGAGGCTGAGGTCTTGGATTTCTCTGTCTCCGGACTAAGCTTGTCAGCGGCGGAGGATTCAAATTCCATTCGCGCGATAGCAGGTTTCAGTCGACTTGCGTGAGTGTGTAACTTCTTTTCCGTATGGATATGTTGGACGACGAAGTCGACTGGACTGGTCTCCGCTATGATCCTAGATGGTCCCCGTCATCTAGGTGCTAACTTCTTTTTCAATCCTGTAGGGACTACTACCTCCGTAACAAAAACTCGATCGCCTATTATAAATTTATGGGGTCTATTTTTGCTCTGATGGTACACTTTCCTGTCCTGAGCTGCTTTCTCTGCGTGTTCCTGAGCCAATCTATGAGCTAAAGTCAGCCTTGACCTTAGTTCATTTGCATAGTTCTCACATCGTAACTAGGTCAGCTAGTTTCGGTGACCACATCGAATGGATAAACAGAATCTCTCCCATACACCAAGTGGTATGGAGTCTCATTTGTGCTGGAATGCACCGTGATGTTATATGCGAAGAATGCAAAGGGGACCATCTCATTCCAATTGCGTTGGTCTAAATCGGTGTAGTGTGTCAAAATATCCACCAAGGTTTTATTTAGGCGCTTGACCATCCCATTGCTTTGTGGGTGATTAGTGGTGGTGAGCAGTCTCTCTATCCGCAATAGCTCGCAAACCTCCCTCATCATCTTTGATGTGAAATTTGTACTCTTCTTTCACGTTGTTTTACGTAATAACACTAAATCAGTAGAGATTCTAACTAACAGGCTTATAAACAATAAAAAACATGTTTCGAAATTAGGACTAGATAATTATATGCACAAATAAATTAGTCCAATAATACATACTCTCACTTATATCCAAGTATTATATCCAAAGATCAGTTCACCCTAATTGTCGAAAAATAAATTATTTTTCAACTTTTCTTTCTGTAGCATATTCTGAAACAAGTTCTAAATTCACAGTAAAATTTCCACCTTATATCCATTAAAAACAGCGCAAAATGTATCCACCCACGAAATAAAAATTTATCGCAGTGAACTTGGAAAAAAAACGAGAAACACTAAACCGAACTCTACGAAATCAGGCGCTAACTGATGCATATGGGATAGACTGAAAATACTCCTCACGTGACCAAAGGTTAAATTTTTCTGAATAAACGCTAAAAGTTTTGAAAAATTCTTCCATGAAACTTGATCAATTTAATTAATACACAATAACTAAATCTGTTTAATAAAGATTAATAATTTACCATTATAATTATGCAAATTACATATAAAAAAGATCACTGCACAAAATCTCCCGCGAACCATGGGATGACTGTAACGTCACGTGGCATCGAAACTTTCCTGCTAAACACTAAAAATTTATATAATTATTTTATTAAACATCAAAATTTTACAAATAATGGTTTAGCTAGTCTCTCTCTATATATAGTTTAATGTGATAAAAGTTTTTAAATTAATGTTNAAAAAATTTATATAATTATTTTATTAATCCAGTCAAATTTAAATAATATAAAATGTCTATATTTTTTAAAATAAAGATTAGTAATGTACTATCAGAAATATGCAAATTAGATACGAAAAAGATCACTGCTGAAAATCTCGGGCCAAGTTGATAAATATAGAACGATCACGTGACCAAAAGCTAATACCAAGAAATATGAAAAAATATGTTTAAAATTTAATGTTTCTGTAGAAAATAGTAAATTGTAACAAATTTCATCAAAGACAAGAGAATAATTTTCAGCTGTACAATACATGATTATTTCTTCGAAAGAAGTCGATATGCACAAATAAATCATAATTATTTAATAATGCTTTTATCCAATTTAAGTTGATATTGTAAAAATTAAGCTATTTAATTTGGCTTTAATTATTTAGAGTTTCCGAGTATTTTACTGTAAAATTGAATTTAGTACACAGAAACAAAGATAAGCTATTAAATATAAATAGGACAATACAATAATTTTTACGTAAATTGAGTGTAAATACAGAAAAAACGAATTATATCAAAGATGGGACGAATAAGCTGACATTCCTCCAACAGAGCTTAGAATTCAGTCATTTTTTGCTTAGTTGCTATTTCCACTGTTTTTTGTTGGTTAAAAGTTAATGTTTTAGGATAAAAATACGTATTCTTAGTGAGAGAAGATGAAAGTATCCCGGGACTACAAATATTCGAGTACAAAGTAACCGATTTCGACCTATTTCTACTTAAGAAGTAGTTAAATAATTAAGCGATTAGGGGATTGGGGACATAAACAAAACCCTGATGAAAGAGCCGAAATTTTACTTAAACAAAAGCTTAACCGAACCACCTCTGGCCGAGTACAGTGGACTGATTTCTTCGTATTATTAGTGTAATAAAGACAGAAATTTTTCCAGTTCAACGAGAGTGACCGAAAAGTTGTAAATTTTGGAAATTTCTTAGGACACTTGGTCCTAAAACGAATTAGTTAGAAAACAAATGACTATTAAGTTTAACATATTTAGATTTTTACAGCTATGGTGAGAAACGTTTAAAATCTACAACAGCCCTGTCGCGTCCTTTGAGATATACTAGTGATGCGACAAAAGAGGTATTTGACATTGACCGGTATCGGCACCCTGGGGATTTGGCAGTCCGCGTGTATGCACGCTCTGCAACCGTCTTCGATTCCATCCATTAGCCACTCGTAGGGAGCTATTTGACTAAGTGCATTGTTTTAAGATTTAAAAAGTAAAGAATATTTTATATTTTTATGTACGTTTCTTTGCAAAGCTATATTTAATTATAATTTTCTTTAAAAGTATATTCATATAATTGAAGAATATTTTGTATGTACCGGTACATCCACCACATATTTTATTTCACCGAGTAAGTTTTTATTATTTTATTTTTAATTGTAGCCCTTATATCGTGGCTAGCGATTCGGAATGTAATTGTGATATTAAAAATGCATTTAGAGAAGTCTACGGTTTTTACTGGCTTATCGAATAAACGATACGAATAGACCATAGACCATCACTGACGCGCAATTGACTGATTGCCCCTGGATGTCGGCTTCTTACAGAAACACAGTTTCCCTACATCAAATGTCACGGCACGCAACTGGATTTTTTTTTAAAAAGCATTCTACATTAAGATCTCATAACAGCTGAGAATGTTACGCAACTCGATGCAGGATGTTTTAGAAACGCATTACATCTGAAAACCGAGCACTGCCTAAATACTGTATATATATTTAACTCAAAATGAGTTCTTTATGATTTCCGCTATCAAAATGTTATTTTGAATAGCTTTTCGGACAAGTCTTCATAAAAAGCTTATGAAGAGATATTGAAACATGTAGTAAGTAGTATCATATTTATTCTATGCACTTTGATATTTGCTTTTCAGTTTCGAACTCTCTAATATAAAATTTAAAATCGTTTTCGTGTTTTCAAAAAGAAAGAAAAAGACCTTTCCGGAACACGTTGGCGTCACAACTCGAACGAAACCATGATTAACATGGAAAAAGTTCTTTTTAGTTGCCACAGGTCAATGTGGCAACTAAAAAGAACTTTTTCCATGTTAATCATGGTTTCGTTCGAGTTGTGACGCCAACGTGTTCCGGAAAGGTCTTTTTCTTTCTTTTTGAAAACACTCTCCGCCCTGTGGGCACTAAAAGGGCCGCCATTAGCAAGCCCATTATGGGAGATCGGCTAAGACCACGATACGGCAGTCGGGTGAAGAGTGATGGGTCACGACATATCCAGACGGACCACCCCCGACAAAACTTCCGGGGATTTTTCTACCCGTCTGGATTCGAAACCAGGTTCCCCAGTTTCCGGATGGCTGATCGCTCGGCCATCCGGTCATCTGCAAAGAACGTTTATGAAAATTTTTTAAGGTTCTCAAACCAGATTCAGACCCGAATTTTTCATTGCAGTAGACTTATACCTTAATTCCTTGGTAATGAAAACTTTGAGTTAAAAAGGAATTTGCAATAAACATTTAATTTAACCTATTCATTTAAAATGTAAATAACTAATTACAAAAGGTTAAAATTACGAAAAGTTAACTTATATATTATTATTTTCTAAGATTTTAAAAATATTAATGTATATAAATATTTAAAATATCTATCCATCTAAATAATAAATTTTAATCACGAATTATTTTTTCCGAAATCGTTCTGTTAGGTGTTTCCATCTGGTATCAAGTAAGCGATTTACGGTGAGCGGGAAAGTCAATTCCCGTCATGCCAAGCGCGACGGACATCGCTTTTTCAAACATGGCGTCGAAATATAACATCGGAGATCTCGTCTGGTAAGTCTTTATAAAAGATTAAATTAATAATTAAATGTAACTTTATAATAATAATTATTATTAGAAAATAAATAATTTAAAATCATTTTCGTGTTTTAGGGCGAAAATGAAGGGATTTTCACCCTGGCCGGCCAAGGTGAGCAGATGCTTTTGTTTAACCGTCGTTTTTCATATATTTAACATGATTAATACTTTTAGAAACTTTGATTTTTCAGTCATAAAAACTGACAAGAACATAAATATAACATTGATTCATGACATAATTACTGCATAATCCAGTTATAAACAATATTCAATTGATAATTATAAAATGACAGATAAACATTTTCATAATGTACAACCACATGACAATTACACAGATTATTGTATAAATGAATAATTAACACATGTTATAAACTTGTATCTATTTATTTGGTTTTGGAAGCTCTAAAGAGGAAAATTATTATTGATTATGAAACAAAATTTTTTTTATCAATTTGAAAATTGCTTTAAGTACAAAAACCTATTATACCTTGATAATGGTAAGTATAACTCTGCTCGAAAAGATACCTGATATGTGTGACAAAATTCAAAAAAATTGTAGATTGGATTTAGACTTAAAACGTCCTTAAATTTAAAAGGCCGTGGTTCTAAGGATTTACTAAAATGTAATGTGATAACATTATGTTTTAATAAATCCTTAGAACTGTAGCATTTAATAAATATATATAACTAATGGTTAGCTATTAAATACACAAAAACAATTCACAGGCTTGGATTCACTTGAGATTCTACATATTTTTTTATTTTCAAAAAATTTCTACATTTGTAATATTTTGCAGTTTTCTTAATTGCAATTATATGTAAAAAATATGAAAATAAATTTATTTTAATTAAAATTATGTTTGTGTGTGTGTATATAATATGTATACATATTATATACACACACATGTATATTTTCATTTCTAACTTTCTTATTTCTTCTCATCTAATATGCATGAATGGATGAATGGTTGATTCTGAAATCTGTAAACTTAAAAATTGTTATCCACATTAGTAATGCCACATGCAATTGAAAACTGGTACACTATGTTACATTATTTTTTAAAAAATTTTGAGTCGTAAAATGCTATAGAGTTGATCCATGTTTTAGAACTTTTGCTTATCTGGTCTTGTTTATTGTGTCACAAACTATTTGTAATAATAATGAAGTACATTTGTTTGAAAAATGTTTTGGAAAGTAACTTTCAGATGTTTTGATCACCTTTTTGATTTTAGAATTAATATATTATCAAAAGTACATAAAGTTGAAATTTTTTCATATGATTATTAAGTAAAGATAAATGTTTTTGTTCTATGTTGTTCAAAAAATTATCTATTTTTAAGGTTATGAAAAAACTCTATTTGTCATATAGTCACATCTAAATTTAGGCCATCTTCAGCAAATAAAAAACTGTAAATGGAATAAAACATTTTAATGACTTATAGAATTGAAAATATATGATTCTACCACTCATTTTAAATTTCTGTTTTATTTATAAAATTTAATTGAAGACAACGATTTAACTTTAGGCTGAAAACATTTTAATTGTTAAATATAACCTTTTAGTAATCTTAGAAATAGTACTTTTTTATTTTATATTACAATATAATCTACATTTTGTTGATTTTTTTTATCTGTGTTGCTGAAAGTTAAATGTTTATATTCTCTTATTAAAATGAGCTGTTTTTTTTTGTTTTTGATGTGAACTACTAAACATTGCTGAGTGATACACAATTATTATGTCACTCATAAGTGTGACATAATAATTGTGTTAAAAATCTTAAAAGACGTGTTTTAAAAATACTTAGTATGTCTATTCTAGAATTGAACACAAGTAGAACTTTTTTCTTCAACATTTTTAAGATCAGATCTTATCTAGCTTTGGAAGACTGATGTCAATCAATGGTTCTGTTCTTTTAAAATTTTATTTTTGATCTAAGTTTTGGAAGAATGGATCAGAATAGCTGTTTTAAATGTTAAACAGAATAAATTTCCTTTAATTTTTAAAATATAGCATTTTTATTATTGTTAATAAAGAGTTATAAAATCTAATTTGTAAGTATAAATGAGATATCTGAATATAAGTAAGAATATCCTTTAGCATTATTATGTTAAATGTTTAAAATTACCCAAAATTGTTATTCAAAATTTATATTTTACTGCACATATAAAAGTTTTCAAATTATTATTAATAGCTATAGATTTTAATCATCAGTAAAAATTAATTCTTTTACTTAAAGTTAAAATTTTGGTTTTATTAATATCTCATAACAAAATATGCAGAAAATAGATCATTAGTGTGAATTACATTTGTGAAACGTAAGTAAATCTGCAGTTTTTGAAAATATAAACTATCATTGACTAAACCAACCACTGTCATATACCATAGGGCTATACAGCAGTGGTTGGCTTTAGTAATATAGTGTATTGGGTTTTTGTAGTGTTGTTTGTTTAAACTATCACTTAATTTTCTAAATGAAATTGAACTGATATTTTACAATTTTGTAAGTGCTAATTATGGATAACTGCTGAAAATTTATTCTTGAAGTATTTTGATTTTTAAGAATAAAATTATGGATAAAAGCAGAACTTTCAATATTATTAAATATACAATTTTCTGATCAACTAATTTTAATGTATTTTATCTTTTGAATTATCATTATTTGAAATAAATAGCTTATTTTGAAGAAAGTGCCATTTCTACAAATTTTATAAATTTTTAATTAATAAGCATTTCACTTGAAACAAGCTTACATTTTCTCAGATCTTTAAGGCATACAAAATCAAATTTTGTTTAAAGCTTCGTGGAAAATTGTTTCAAGTGAAATTGTTAGCTTGTTTATTAAAATTTAAAATACTAGAAATGCCAAGTTTCTTCAGCAGTCACATTCATATGTGTATCTAGATTAGTTTAATATAAATAAATACAGTTTTTTAATACAAATATAGCATATAATGATATACAGTATATATATTTGAAGTTTATTTCTAAAAACAACTGAAATTATTGTTACAAAAATGTTTAAAAGTAATTGCAAGCTTACTAAATGATAAATTTATTCTCTTTGTTAATTCTGTATTTTACAAAATAAAATGCTACTTTTACCACTTTTACGTTTATGTTTTTTACAAGATATATATTAACAAGTTAATATAAAATTAATTAAAATGCAGTCATTTGTATTATTATATCAAGACTACACAATACCTTATTTCGGCATAAAATCAGTGTCTTGATATGTTTAGAACTTTTATCAGATGATTCCTAACATT
The DNA here is from genome assembly GCF_000671375.1 of Centruroides sculpturatus. Classification (NCBI taxonomy): domain Eukaryota; kingdom Metazoa; phylum Arthropoda; class Arachnida; order Scorpiones; family Buthidae; genus Centruroides; species Centruroides sculpturatus. The sequence goes on along the minus strand of NW_019384798.1, from coordinate 625,326 downwards.
ATATTAATTGAGAAAAAATTAAGCTGGATTAAAATTTCATATTTTATATTGATACATTTTTACATTTATTAGATCATTTGTATTTTTAAATATTTATGTATAAATTAAATAGATTACTATAAATAATATGGGTTTTAGACTGATTATATATAAATATATTTGGGGTTCTATCACAGACCGCCTCTGACAGTCAATCCTGATATATTATAAATTATAATTTATAATATGTTGCATTGCTTTACAATTCTCTCCATGTATTTTTGTAATTTGTACATTTTTTGTAATATCAAATTTATATACTCTATTATGTTATGTATGTCAAAAAGTTGTAATAAAAAATAATAGTAAGACAATAGAAAACATTGCAATTTAAAATAATACAAGCAAATTAATAGTTGTAAATTTGTTTAAAATAGGCAAACACAGTAGGTAATCAATTAACGAACATAATTTGTTCCAAGCCCATGTTTGCTATCCGAATTGTTTGTTAACCAATTATCAATTTACCATAGATTTTTGTGGGAATTTGATAAATTTGTTCTGGAGACCCCTAAAAATAAATAAATAAATTATATACTTTGTTACTATGTTTATTTACATGTAATAACAAACTAAAAGCAATCTCCATTTTTTTCATGGATGGTACTGTACATCTTTGTTTCTCAAATACGATTTTCGTCGTTATTCCTTTATCTGCTTGAGTCTTTTTGATTATATCTTTCTTAGCTAGGATTGTATCTACTGTAGACCTGGCTTTATAAATATGAATTCTTTAGAACAATTCATATGAGTAAAATTGACAGTTAAAAGTTTTAATTTTAATATATGAATATTTTTAAGTATTTAATTCTAATTTCAGATAAAATCAAAAATTGGAAACTAAGCTTTTTTCTTATTTTTCTTTTGTTGGCACATTTTGTACATCAATAGAAAAATATTTTATTTATGACATTGGCATATTTCTTTGACATTTCCGTTTTCAGTGTGTCTCAACCTCCATGTTTTACATCTACATGAATGCTTTCCATAACTTTGAATATTTTCTCAACTGACAAATTGCATTTCACAGATTCACTTTTTATGATTAATGCTTTAATTTCACTATTCTTGAGAACATCAAATCTTTTAATCTTTGATATTACAAAGGTATCTTCTTCACAGCAGATTTAACCATTTTTTTTACTATTGAACACAAGACTGTGTTCAATAGTATTTCAATCTGCACCAAAAACCTATGTTAGCAATTAACGGCTTTACAAGGCACATGTGACTCGTACAGATGACACATCTGTACGAGTTAGGACAACAGACATAATTGCTTGTTTTCCCATGGGGCGGCACATACATTTTGATAACTGATAATCCTACATATAAATATCAACAACTCATAGCCCGAGTAGTAAATATCATCACCAAACGATCGCCTAAATATCGGGCTATAATATGGCTAATTAAATGATTGGAATAAAGTAATTTGACACTAGAGGTAGACGTTAGGTGCCATCTCTTAATTAAATTAATAATTAAAATTAAATAAATAAATCAATAAATAAATTTAGAATCTTCTGGAATAAAAGAACTGGCCCGGGGCGGGACTCGAACCCGCAGCCTCCGCTTGCCGTGCGGCGCGCTTACCAGTTACGCTACCCAGACCCTCGAGCTAGTCTTCGCTTCCAGAAGTATATTAGATTTAGATATAACCTTACTTGGTTAAATACATCACTGACTGGGGACGACTCCTTCGCCCACGGCCATAGCGGCACTCAGCCAGCTAACGCAACACCCGGCGAGGTATATATATATATATAAATCAACAACTCATAGCCCGAGTAGTAAATACATCACCAAACGATCGCCTAA